>NC_135212.1:38234163-38351663 GCF_052324685.1 Brachyhypopomus gauderio | reverse complement strand
AAATGTTAAAATTAGAATATATTCCCATTCAGTTGAGGTCCTTCAAAGTTGAACTACAACATTGTGAAAGAAGGTACAATGTACAAACTTTCATCTCTAACACTATATGAACTTTGAATATTAAAACCATTGTAGAAATTAAGTTCAGATGTGACCAGTAATGGTGCTCAAGTAAAAGAAAGACACAATCACACCAGTCTCATTGAAAATGAAGGATTTAATGAATAAAGTGAACCAATGCAAAACCCGTGACATAATCTAAATAAAGGATACAATAACCAGAAGTGAACTGGTACATACTAGTCAACACAACTAGTCCCTGAACATAAGGGGAGCCCTCACCTCTCGTGGGGACTCTTCAAGACCCACTCACCCCACAACATCAGGGGGCTTCTACCTAAAAGATCCCTAAAGGTCCAGAAATACTGCTTTACATCTCTGGGGAGAAACACCTGCACCTAAAATAAACACACACACACACACACATATTAATTGTGAAACGCACCCATAACCTTGCTTAATAATACATACACCTTGATACAGTAGTTTAGGCTATCAAAATCACATTAATATCCTTTTAATGTTGGTAAAAAAAAATTCAGAAATTGACGTTCACCAATTGTTTTTCCCTGTTCCACAATAAACTGCGGTGTGGCTGTTCCATTTTGGCGCCAATAAATGCTACACCTTTTAAAACTGAAAGACCCTAGCGTATAAAAACACACGTTGGTCTTAGTGTAAAGACAAGTGTTGTTTTGATATAATTATGCATTTATTTTAATTAGTGGTGGGCCGTAATCAGCGTTACCGGCCCACCATTTATTTTAATCCTCACTGTCAAATTATGGAGCGCTAGCTAGCTAGCTATCGCTATCAGTTTGTTAACTTAGCTTAGTTTGCTAACTTGCTAACTTGCTAATCACCTCAACACGTTTGTTATTCGGTCCCTGGCATCAAGGTTTTGTACGTATATAACATCCGAGGGTGTTTTATTGTACATAATGCATTTCACATAATCAAATTAAACCTTTCAATAAGACTGAATAAATAACACTCACCGTGTACATCTTTCTCCAAGAGGAAAATGGCGCCGACATTCTCCAGCCGAGGTGAAATGAGTGGGCGGAGTTTAATGACGTCTTTGATCAACACTGTCAGATAACACTGAACAACATTTAAATCTAACAATATTAAAATTACTCTTTGGGAGTGAAAATCAACTCTGAAATGTTTAACCCTCAAAATTTAACACTCCAGTTTTTGCTGTGTACGCAGGGGCATGGTGAGATCTAACACACACAAACACACACGCTCTACACATGGGCATGGTGAGATCTAACACACAAACACACACGCTCTACGCAGGGACATGGTGAGATCTCACATACACGCTCTATGCAGGGGCATGGTGAGATCACACACACCACACACACACACTTGCTCTACAGAGGCGCATGGTAAGATCACATACACCACACACACACACACACACACACACACATACTCGCTCTACGCCGGGGGCATGGTGAGATCACACACACACACACACACTCTTTACACAGGGGCATGGTGAATTCACACACACTCTTACATAGTCTTTCACACATGTGTGTGCATACACTCCAACACTCATGTACTCTTAGATTAAATCATAATCAGATTACGTTCAGTGGTCTCTTTTGTGCTGCACATTTCATTTCTGGCATGTTTGAACCCCAGTGCAGAAAACACAGCAACTGTAGTTTCTGTAGTTTCAGCTGTGTCCTCATTGGAGTCCAAACACTGTCAGGACACTTAAGCTTCACTCAATAAACACGAGTCCACACCCTGTGCTCTCCACATTACACATCTCCACGTCTTACACACACACAGAGACCCACACCCTGTGCTCTCCACATTACACATCTCCACGTCTTACACACACACACAGAGACCCACACCCTGTGCTATCCACATCTTACACACACACACGCACGCATACACACACATGTACATGCAAACACACACACTACTCTCTCCACACACATACGCATGCGCACACACACACCCTGCTCTATCCACATGTCTCACACACACGCACACACACACACCCCCCTGCTATCCACATATCTTACACACACACACACACACGCACGCATACGCACGCACACACACACACACACACACAGGGGACTGGGTGTTAGGAAGGAATGCCCACATGCTCTTGGAGTGACTCACAAGTGCACTGAGATCAAAGTTTACATTTCCCAGAGGGCAGAGTATCTGAAACTCAACCCTCCCTCTGTAGTCTGATATTCCACTCACAGTTCTTCACAGCTGGTGCACAGTTGTGCAGAAATATTTCTTTTTCCCCCTGAATTCATGTTTCATGGTAAGTTGTGTGTGATCTGTGGTGATCGGTATCTGAATCTCACTTTAGTGTTATCCTTAGATAAGCAGGGATGGATCTGATACACAGTAGTAAAAGTGTGTCCTGGCCTGGCTTTAGCAGGGAGCTGTAAGTAGAACTGTAGCTGATCCAGTCTGTTGGGACAGAAACCGTTACCCAGAACTGCCCTCATATGCCAGTGCCCCAATGACATCCAGGCAGAAGGTACCTGGACTTGGAATAACTGTCCATGACCAGGATCAGTATAGATAGAAGTCAGAGGTCATTAGATGGAACCTGATACCTGTTGAGAGCAATTACTCAGCCTGAGTCTCAGCAATTACTCAGGGTGTGCGTGTGTGTGTCATATATATATATATATATATATATATATATATATATATATATATATATAATATATTAGACCCATTCCAAACAAAATGGAATATTTAAATATTAGAAAATTAGAACATTTCATTTCCTAACTGGCAAACAAACAGATATGTTGTTAATACATATTGTCCATTAGTATTAAAATGCCTTGACACTGGAAATAACATATCCTTAATCCTGATGTTCCTGAGGTGTTCAACAAACCGATCAGCAAGTCTTCTCTTGGTTTCTCCAATACAAAGCTGATTACATCTTTTGCATGTAATGTAGTAGACAACTCTTGCTTTGGTGCATAAGGATGAATGAGTGATAACAATTGATCCGTTTGTGCCAGTTATTTTAGTGGTTACACATAATACACATGGCTGAGTTTTTTTTATTTGGGGGGTGGGGGGGGTGTTAAGCCCTTATTAGTTATGAGGTCAGATTGGCACAAGTGGAGAAAATTCCCATTTAGTGAGTGCTAAGAACAGGTTATTGAACTGTGTTTGCGTGGTGGAGAATGAGGTTCACGGTCTCCCTGGACCGTGGTCTCGCCAGTCTCCATAAACTGCAGCCTCTCCAGTCTCCATGAACAGTGGTCTCTCTGGTCTACGGTACCACAGCTCAGCATTAAACGGATCCGCATACATCTCGTCCCTTTGAGTATTTATGAATCACCCGTCAGACATCAGGAAGTGGTTCCCTGGCTGGTCAAATAGGAAGAACTCGGTAATCTGGCCCAGTGTTCAGAGCGGTCGGGTGACCCAGAGAGTCATTGTTGGCCCAAACATGTTCTGACCAGAAAGAGTCCAGTAAAGGTTATTCTTACAACTTGTCTCCTATCGTGTGGGTGTGTGTGTGAGAATTGTGCTAAGACTCTCACCTTGCTGTGGGCAGCACAGGGACCACAGCATCACAGTGTATCTGTTGTGGAATCCTCTCCTAACCATAGTTCTCAGTGTAAAGGTCAGAATTGCCTTGAATATTAATCCTACAGTAAACGGTATGTAAGATGATCACCTGCTCACACGTGTGTGTGTGTGTGTGTGTGTGTGTGTGTGGGGGGGGGGGGGTCTGCTATATACATGTGTGTGTGTGAGAGAGAGAGAGAAACTCTAGTCAGGAGCTTCAAACAGTCATGCAGGGTGTTCACCCTTTACCCTTATTTAACCAGTGAGTATTTATAGCAGGAGTCTTGTATACCACTACACACACACACACTTGTCCACTGCATATACACATCAATTTACATTGTTGAGTGTATAAGCTAGTATAAGCTTTGTCTCAATGTGGCTGTCCTCTGACTCCGTGTGATCCCCTGATGGTGGCCCTGGTCACTGGATGATCGTGCTCCGTTTCCTCTCTGTCCTTCAGGAAAAAAGTGGCTCCACAGTTCCTTCCATCCTGAACAGGATGCAGACCAAACAAACTCTGCCCACCTACAACAAGACCACCAAGTTCACCTACGGCTTTCAGAGCCTTGTGGACGCCTATGGCATCGGCAGTTATCGGGAGATCAACCCAGGTACACCACCTCTTACTCTCACTCCAACAGCGCACTTGCTGCCTGCCCGCTGACGGAAGGGCTGGCCGTGATTGCTCGGTGTGTTATCTTCATGTCCTGAGGTCTGTGTGTGTATCTTGGTGGAGTTGACGTGTCCTCAGGTGTGTGTGTCTCTCATGTTCTCATGTCTCAGCACCCTACAACATCATCACATTCCCCTTCCTGTTCGCGGTCATGTTCGGTGACATGGGCCATGGCATCCTCATGACCTGTGCTGCCCTCTACATGGTTCTGCGGGAGAGACGCTTCATCGCCCAGAAGACTGACGCTGAGGTATCACACCCACCCCCTCTTCTCCCATCCACCCCTACATCCACTCATACAACCGCCATCACTATTCTCCACCTGTTCATCCCTCCATACATCCATCTGAATCTCCACCCGTTCCTCCACCCCTTTCTCATTCCTGCTCTGAGATCTTTTCTCCCAACGCTCTGCTGTTTGCTTCCTTCTCAGCAGAAGCACTTGTGTTGCTGACCATCTCACTCCCCCACTCTCCCTCTGTTCCCCCCTCCCTTTCTCATTCTCCCTCTCACTCTCTCTCCCCCTCCCCCTCTCTCCTCTCTCTTTGCAGATCATCAACATGGTGTTTTCAGGACGTTATATTATCCTCCTGATGGGACTCTTCTCTATCTACACTGGGCTGATTTATAATGAATGCTTCTCCAAACCACTTAACGTCTTCGGCTCCAGTTGGAGCATGGCCCCCATGTTCAGTCAGACGAACGGAGTCAACTGGACGTAAGTCCTCAAAATGGCTTCCTTGAAGTACTTTAAAGTGCGACCAGTGTGGTCCACACAATTCTAGTTCTGCGGCTTAAGATGTTCTCCATATGTTTGATTCCATTTCATTCATTCATGTAACAGTGTGAATCTGTACAGTGTTCTGTGAATCCAGACCAGTGAATCATCTGAGTATAATTTAAAAGCAAGCTGACTGAAGGTTGTGGCAGAGGACAGACCCAGGCATCTGCACGGGGTTTACAGTCACTACAGTTTAAATAATAACAACCGCATTACTGATGTAACTGAATAACACATTAACAATAGTTTGCATGGGGTGACAATGGGAACTTAAAATGGTTCTGCAGTATACAACAGTCTCTCTCTCTCTGTTTCCCTCTGTCTTCCTCTCTCCCTCTCTCTCTTTCTCTCTCCATGTTTGTAGGTTTCAGGTTCTTCAGGAGAACAGGGTTCTTCAGCTAGACCCGGCTGTTCCAGGAGTGTTCAGTGGACCCTATCCCATTGGCATTGATCCAGTGAGGACCAAGACCAGAACCGCTCTGCAGGACATCTCCTCTTCTAGCTGAAATCCTGTTCCAAAGTCCAGGACCCTTTTAAATGTTCTTCTCATCTCCTTACAGATTTGGAGCCTGTCTGTCAACAAACTGAACTTTCTCAACTCCTTTAAGATGAAGATGTCTGTGATTCTGGGGGTTAGTCACATGCTGTTTGGGGTCTCTCTCAGCTACTTCAACTACACGTATGTCCATGCCAGTACTCCACCCTTCTTCTCCACCCTTCTCCTCCACCCTGCCCTCAGTCTACAGCCCTCAGGCCTAGCTTTGGTCCTTTAGCACAGGACCTGTTCTTTGACTGTAACCGTATTGTGATTGACATTAGAAGAACAGTCACATGCTACAGAGTTAGAGCTACAGGCATAATTAGATGGTCACATGCTACAGAGTTAGAGCTACAGGCATAATTAGATGATCACATGCTACAGGGTTAGAGCTACAGGCATAATGAGATGGTCACATGCTACAGGGTTAGAGCTACAGGCATAATGAGATGGTCACATGCTACAGGGTTAGAGCTACAGGCGTAATGAGATGGTCACATGCTACAGGGTTAGAGCTACAGGCGTAATGAGATAGCAGTCATTACGGTCCAAAAATTTGGGGGTATGGACATCTGCCGGTCAGAACTAGACGTGTGCACACACCATTAGTGTCTGGACACATCGCTAGATTGCATAAGGCAAACAACTGACAAACGACCACCTCAGCCACCGTAGGCATGTTTGCAAAAGACCTGCTGTCTGTCACTAATGGAGTGATATCAGGAAAGTGCTCTTTATCACGGTGGACATGTGCAAAGAACTTGTGCAGAACTTGTGCAGAGAGAAGGTTTCTGTATTTTTCCTTTTGCTTTTTTCCCATTTGTGGAATTTATCAAAAATGTGTATGTGTGTGTCCTGTGTGTGTCCGGTTTGGGCTGTGTGTAGCTACTTCAAAAAGCGCCTGTCCATCTGGCTGACCTTCGTTCCTGAGATCGTGTTCATGAGCTCTTTGTTTGGCTACCTGGTGTTGCTCATCTTCTATAAGTGGCTGGCCTACGACGCCAGCACCTCGCGAAACACACCCAGCCTCCTCATCGCCTTCATCAACATGTTCCTCTTCAACTACAATGACACCACTAACCAACCGCTGTATACAGGACAGGTGTGGGTGCTTGTGTGTGCATCTGTGTGTGTGTTCCTGTTTGTGTGTGCATGTGTGCACAGACTCGCTTCTCAGACTGTTCCATGGCAAAATCAGGAATGCGTTTCCCAAAACGTTCGTAACTAAGTACTTTGTAACCTCGTACTTACGAATATTCTTAAATTTGAGTGCTTCCCGTAACTTGCATCGTACTTATACTCGTTCGTAAGTTAAGAATACCCCGACCCATTCGTAACTCACCAAGTTCTTCTTAACTCGAAGCTCACGTGCAGTTCTACCTCAAAAAGGATAGAGGTGCTAATTTCACTCGCACCGTATTACAAAATTTGCATTTATGTGTATAATTAGCCTAGTATTTTCTTTTGAAGTAATTACATCGCATATACCACATTAAGTGTCAACAAAAATCAAATGTACTACTTTGAATTATTTAGCATTAGCTGTATGTTCCCAATATTTAATTAAATCTCTCCGTTCATCATTTTGCAGTTAATAGCGTTTCAGACTTTCACAATTAATAAATTCTTTGCAAAGAAATGGCTACAAGTTGGCCTATTAAGCTTGTTTTAACTTAACCAATAAAATTGATAAATTAAATGGTAACACACATAAGTAACTTGGATTAAGGCTAGCAATTGTGATGAACATGGCAGCTCTTCAAAGAGTATTGGCTTTGAATAGAAGACGACGTAATCCAAGAAGCCATGTAGTTCGCCTGAATGCAGAATTTCTGAATGCAGTTACTGACAGCCCTCCGATTTTATGCCACATGTAGGTTTCTGCAGACTTGGTGATGCCCACGGACTAAGCAAAGCTGATGTATCTAAATGTGTGCATGCTGTTACTAAAGCATTGCTTTGCCATGCAGCAATATATATTTAATTTCCAAGGACTAGGGTTGCATTATATGAAACCAAAATTGGTTTTCATGCAATTGTAAACATTCCTGAAGTTGTTGGTGCAGTGGACAGCACTCTGATCCCCATACTCACTCCCAACCTCTTGAGCCCAATCTACATCTGCCGTAAAGACTTCTCTGCTTTGAATAGGCCTATACAAGTAATATGCATCCACCACGGCCTCTTTATGGACAATGTGACCAAGTGGCCTGGGAGTAGCCTACTCATGACTACTCATGATTCCACTACATTGCACTAATATTCTTGGCAATATCGTCCCAAGTTTGTTTTTTTTTTTTCTGAATTTGAGGAACTTCCTCGATCGGTCAGAATTACAAAGGTAATAATTTTAGAGTTCTACTAATTTTTTTCTTATACTTGAAATTTCAAAACTTATTTTAGATGTTAGTTTTTATGATTGTCATTTTGCCAATGATACTTTTGCGTCGTAATAATGAAAATGTATGTAAATCGATGGTTTGGTTTTCGAATAGCTTTTCCAGTGCAGATGCAGAGGCGGAGTCAACAAAGAACTACTTGGAACTCGTTCGTAAATTTGGAGACTAAGAATGCCAAATTCCCTAATTCCCAAAAGTCTTCGGAAAGTTACGTCGTTCTTAAAGTTGTTCGTAACTTTCTAAGATCGTCGTTATCGGAAAGCCCACCCCAGATCAGTCTGAGAAGGTCGCATGCCTGATTTTTGTCTTGTTAAGCTCCAAAGTTGAGTTAATGGTGGGGGGTGTTATTGGTATGGGGTTTGTAGACAGTGAGGTGGTGGTGGGGGTGTCAGTGGTACAGTGTGATTGGTCTCACTGGTCTTCTTGTCTGCAGATGGTGATTCAGTCACTGCTGGTGATCATTGCCATCTTGTGTGTCCCCTGCATGCTGGTAGTGAAGACTGTCATACTCCGTCAGGAGTATCTGCAGAAGAGGAGTCTTGTAAGCAATCCTAGCAGTGCACACTACACTGTCACACACACTCACTAACACGTACACACGCTAACATACTGACTAACATGCACAGGGCTTACTGCATGTTGTCTGCTGTTTTGTAGAGTAGCCAGAATTTTGCCGGCGTGCAGGTAGCCAACGGGCCGACAGACGACGAGGCTCATATCATCCAGCATGACCAGCTGGCCCAGCCCACAGAGGAGGAGGTAGATGTAAGACACACCCCTGGGCCATGCCCACAACAGCTGTCCGCTGTCTGTTTCCAGACAAGAAAACAAACCATCCTTTATTATTAACCCTTTAGAACATCCACATGTAATATGTGAATGGGTTTTGAGTGTGTGTGGGTGGCTGTGTGTGTGTGTGGGTGGCTGTGTGTGTGTGTGTGTGTGTGTGTGTGTGTGTGTTTGTGTGTGTGTGTGTGTGTGTGTGTGTGTGTGTGTGTGCTGCATACCATGGCACCATGGCCATTTGAGGTTATGTTGCAGTATTGCTTACAGAGCTGTTATTCTGGTTCAGACAACTGCATCTTGACCAGGAAGTGACTGTCCTGTCCCCTGTGTGAGAGTGGTCGATGTCAAAGCTCTGATCCCACATTAATGATCATTTCCAGTTGGTGTCACCAGTGGAATGTGCTGGATTGATATGCTGACGGTCAGAGGCATGGCTGGTGCCTATTCCAGACTCTGAGTCACAGAGTGTGTGTCCTGCATACCAGTCGAGCAGACCCCCACTCCTGTATCCCACAGCAACCAGCTACACAAATAAAACAAATACCCACCCTGCAGTTTGGAGCTCAAGACTAGAGACTGTGCTGCTCTAGTCCTAGTGCTCTAGTCTTGTGGGGACGCGGCTCTAGGGCAGTCCTGTGTAATGGTAATCTGGGCCCCATTATGAGTCTCATCCTTTAACTGCTTTGTACCGTTGTTTTTGACCTCTGTGATGAATCTCTCATTCTGTAGCTGTACTGTGTTACCATTGCTGTCTGACCACCATTATTAATCTTTATTTCTTTATTGTGTGTGTGTGTGTGTGTGTGTGTGTGTGTGTGTGTGTGTGTGTGTGTGTGTGTGTCCGTTTGCCTTTCAAGCACTCTGAAGTGGAAACGGTAAGAGCAGAACATTTTTACTCATCTTTACTCTGTGTGTGTGTGTGTGTGTGTGTGTGTGTGTGTGTGTGTGTGTGTGTGTGTGTGTGTGTGTGTGTGTGCGCGCGCAATATAATAAACATCTCATCAGCCATTCAGGAGACTTAGTCTCAGCTGACACAGCTTTCTCAAGCTTATGAAACAACTTGGATGTGGTGTGTTAAGGTTTGGCATTTGGCCGTTTGCTTTAAATACATTAAATATTAGCTTTTAGTTTATCTCTCCCTCTCCTTAGGTTGATTTTGTAGATGTTGCAGTGAACCAAGCCATCCACACAATAGAATACTGCTTAGGCTGCGTCTCAAACACAGCCTCATATCTACGACTATGGGCCCTCAGCTTGGCACATGCACGTGAGTTAGACACACACACACACTCACACACACACACATACACACAAACACTTCTGCAGTAACTGTATTTGCTCAAATACACACACTTTGAAGTGCTCCCACACATTCAAATTGAACAGACTGTTTGTGTGCTGAGTCTCTGGGTGGGTGGATGTGAACACTAACTAAAGTAGTTAGTGTCGTCTTCTCTTACAGAGCTGTCTGAGGTCTTGTGGTCAATGGTGATGCACATTGGTCTTGCCTCCAGGAATCTTTTTGGTTTTCTTGGTGTGTTTTTCATTTTTGCATTCTTCGCCACTATGACAGTGGTTATCCTCCTTATAATGGAGGGCCTGTCAGCGTTCCTACATGCTCTCCGTCTACACTGGTGAGGCCACGCCCCCACACACCAGCTCCTCCCACAATTCAAAGCTTACTTCCCTAAGCTTACATTCTGCATCTCCATCTGGGGCTAAGTAATGTTGTTTGTATGCAGAAGAGTCATAGTCATGATCCCTTATGAAGAGAACTTGACTCCCCCTATGGGTGTGGCACTTGTCCAGTCTCATAAATGTAGTTCCATTAGAAATGTGCAATTCACATTTCTCTCTCTCTCTATCTCTCTTTCTTGTGTAGGGTGGAATTTCAGAATAAGTTCTACACTGGTCAAGGCTTCAAGTTCATGCCGTTCACATTTGATAGCATCCTGGAGGGAAGGTCTGAGGACTGAGCCTGCCCGACCCTTACCAGCTCATCATAGACCAAACCAACCTAGACTAGACTGCCCCAGACCAGACCGCCCTAGACCACCATTAACACGTCTAAAAGATCCGTGATGTTTCAGTTCTCAGCAGCTGGGATTGTATGGTGGAAACCGTATCCACAGTCTTCGTTCAGCTTTTGTGCACATGTCTCAGGGTACTTCCTGTTCCTTAGCCTGGGGAAAATGGCAGCCTGACATTTTTAAAGAGAAGTGCTGTAAGGTGAGAGGGAAGGTGGGAGTTTTGTTTCAGATGCCACATAAGGGCCCCCAGTGTTTTCCCGAGAAAAAGGAAGAACATTTTAAAAATGTATATAAAATTTAAATTTTTACATCTGATTTGACATCATACCCATTGTTCAATAATGAAGGTTTCCACTCAAATTAAAAAAATCTGTTATAAGGGCTCTATATCGCTGTGCATCACATTCTCATGTCTACATTAATTAAACAAGCAGTTGATATCAAAACTCGTAGCTTTCCTGGCTGTTAGGCTGCTGTGTGTGGTCCTCAGGACAAAGCTCTTGTATGTCATGCTTACTTCTCCCCTCAACCATTTCTCAAAGGGAACCGATAAAAAATGTAAAATAACTTTTATATCCTCAAACTGCACTCTTGATATATAATAAGCATTTTTTGTGATTATTGTGTATATTTTTACCTGATATTATCTGAGCAAAGTAATCCAGAACAGTATATCACATAGCTGGAAATCTGGGCCATAGGGGAATATGATTGGCTGAGCAAACCATGAAATAGAGTCCAGTTAAAACAGTGCTTAGCTTGTTAACCCGTGGACCCAGAACTGCGCTGTCATTGGCTGTTGGGAATTGTAGTGTTTTGTGTTTCTTTGAAGTGGTGTGGATTTTCAGTGAACATTTCCTGCTACAGGTTGGCACTGCTCTTGGTTGGCATGTCCAGTTTGTCTTTGAGACTGAACTTTGAGCGAGTGAGGACATTTGCTGCGTCTGGTTGAACCCACTAGCGTATAGCTACAGAAGGAGGTGGAGTTGGCCGTCACGTCTGTGTTGGTAATGAAGTGGGCGATTCTCCTCATTTTTCTGTCCTCTCTGGCTGGTCTACATTTAAGAAAGATGAACTGTTCTAAATAGGAACACCGCTTACTTTCTTTAATACCCAATAAATTCTGGATGCAAAACCCTTTGTCTGAGGAGGTTTCTGAATAAGAAGTTATAATGCAGTTATTAATAATACTGTTAATAATAATGCAGTTCTAATTTTGCATTCAGCTTGGATCATTTGGAATGGTGTTGAGCTGACATCATTGTGTACGTATTTTAGAGATGAAGTGTATTTGTATTTGTGTATCGAAGGGTGAGTGTATGCAAGCTTGCGTAAATGTGTCTCTGAAATGTGCCTCTGGCACCCACCAAAAGGGTGGAGTTTGCCCCTTAGAGGGTCAGGGTGGGCGTTGTCTTATGGTAAGTGATCGCTCAGAGGTGGGGCACTGCACAGCAGAGGGACGTTTGACAGGAGGGCTTCACTGCCAACCGTGGCATTTGAGAGCAGTCCCACACTGTTCCTCATACACACACACACACACACACACACGTGCGCCTGAGAGAACCCACCCTGCTGGAGACATAAACGTGGAAGAAGAGAGGAGCTGAAGGGTAGAGTTGGATGTTGGTGTTCAGAGTGGCAGCAGACGGATGGCTGGTGTGATCGGGCGTCTGGAGCTGAGAGCCGTGAGGTTGGACTGACTGCACGCCACTCTTCTCACTGCCTCTGGGCTTTTTTTAGAGTGTTATTTTGGTCCTCCGGCCTGGGTTCATTCCCACACACTGTGTGAGCTGCGCAGGTCTCCGTCTGTCCACTAGTGAGCGTGTGCACGCGCGCGTGTGAGTTTGCCGGTGTGGACTGCCATGGCGGACACAAACGTGAAGAAGGCTCACCGCAAGGCAGTCGACGAGCTCTCCTCTTCTTCGGATGATGATGAGGTGGCCTTGGTTACGGCCGCCACCAAGCCCTCGCTGACCACTCCAGTCTCCAAGCGCAAGGCCACCACAGTTGATGACAGCGACGAGGTGGAGGACGAGGTGGAGGACGAGGTGGACCTGATGTTGGGGCCCGGGGTGGACGGTGGCGGACAGCCCCCCAGGTCCGAGGCCCAGGACGCGGGCGTGATGGTGCTGGCCCTGCTGGACAAGATCATTGGTGCGGTGGACCACATCCAGCTGAGCCAAGACGGGCTGGAAGCCCGGCAGGGGCGTGTGGAGAAGACCGTGTCCACCGTGCAGACGGAGCTGACTCGTCTAGCCAAGAACCATAGCGGCACGGCGGCCACCGCTACCAAGCTGCTGGGGAAGGTGCGCAAGGTGAACGTCTGCGTGAAGGGAGTGCGGGCCGAGCTGGACCGGCAGGCAGGTCAGATCAAGAAACTGGAGAACAATGAGCAAGAGCTGCTGAAGAGGAAGAACTTCAAAATGCTCATCATCCAGGTGAGTGTGGAGAAGAGCAGCACGACCCCCCAGCTCCACCAGTATGGGCCATGACCCGAGATAACAGCCTTGTGCACTGTTTAGTTTTACTGTCTGTATAAGCAGTGGGGTGTTTTCAGTTGGGGAGTGTGTGTTTTATTGCTTGGTTTAGGGTGTTTTCAGTAGGGTGTTTTCTCTGGAAACATCTCTGTCGCCATGGTAAACCTGTAGATGTATTCAGTAGTCCTGACGAGAGTCTCCCGTCCGTCTCAGCACTCGGATTCCTCAGCAGGGCTTGTCCTGCATTCCCATCTCCACACCCTGTTGCACGAAATGGACTGGGCTGATTTAACCTCTAAACAATGAGGTCACCACCTGTAGGTCACACGGTCCAATGATAATGGTGTGAGAGAACTGATAATTGTAATGTTTGACATTTCATACGCAAGACAGAAGGAAATATCTGAATCTGAAACTGCTTCTGTACTTGTGTAAGAGCAGACATTAAACGCGGTTACACTATTCTGTAAGAGCTTCACTGTACACTGTACTCACCAGTTCTAACCCTAAACGCTGGATCTAACCATAAACGCTGGTTCTAACCCTAACCACTGGTTAACGGCTCAATTAAAATCTGACTCTGGTCCAAGTTCTGCAGCTGGATTGACAGGTGTTGAATTCAGCACGTTGGTGAGACTGTAGGCAAGGTGCCTCAGGACTGCTGATATGTGTCTGTCCCTTCAAATCTGATTAGAATCTGAAGATGTTTACCACCTTTTTCTTGAAGACGTGGGTGTTGTAGTGTGTGTTAGATGGGAGATCGGTGTGTCTGTGGTATCCTGACAGGCTCAGCTGAACACATGCTCTATGGGTGTGCAGGAAAGTTTTACTGTTTAATGACTAGACTATAATGTTTATTATTTAACTGCTCACTTCTGTAAAGCTTCAAACACAAAAAGTCCGAACATGCTAAATGACCACAACAAAAATTCTTTTTTTGCTGTGGTGTAATGACCAGCACGAATCCTTACCTCCACCTTTAATGACCAGCACCGGTCCTTACCCCCGCCTTTTAATGACCAGCACGAGTCCTTACCCCCGCCTTTAATGACCAGCACGAGTCCTTACCCCCGCCTTTAATGACCAGCACCAGTCCTTACCTCCGCATTTAATGACCAGCACCAGTCCTTACCTCCGCCTTTCATGACCAGCACCAGTCCTTACCTCCGCCTTTCATGACCAGCACCAGTCCTTACCTCCACCTTTCATGACCAGCACCAGTCCTTACCTCCACCTTTCATGACCAGCACCAGTCCTTACCTCCACCTTTCATTACCAGCACCAGTCCTTACCTCCACCTTTCATTACCAGCACCAGTCCTTTCCCTCGCATTTAATGACCAGCACCAGTCCTTTCCCTCGCATTTAATGACCAGCACCAGTCTTTACCTCCACCTTTAATCACCAGCACCAGTCTTTACCTCCACCTTTAATCACCAGCACCAGTCTTTACCTCCGCCTTTAATGACCAGTACCAGTCCTTACCTCAGCCTTTCATGACCAGCACCGGTCCTTACCTCCGCCTTTAATGACCAGCACCGGTCCTTACCCCCGCCTTTAATGACCAGCACCGGTCCTTTCCCTCACATTTAATGACCAGTACCAGTCCTTACCTCTGCCTTTAATGACCAGCACCGGTCCTTACCTCCGCCTTTAATGACCAGCACCGGTCCTTACCCTCGCCTTTAATGACCAGCACCGGTCCTTACCTCCGCCTTTAATGACCAGCACCGGTCCTTACCTCCGCCTTTAATGACCAGCACCGGTCCTTTCCCTCGCCTTTAATGACCAGCACCGGTCTTTACCTCCGCCTTTAATGACCAGCACCGGTCCTTACCTCCGCCTTTAATGACCAGCACCGGTCCTTTCCCCCGCCTTTCATGACCAGCACCGGTCCTTACCCCCGCCTTTCATGACCAGCACCAGTCCTTACCCCCGCCTTTCATGACCAGCACCGGTCCTTACCCCCGCCTTTCATGACCAGCACCGGTCCTTACTTTCATGACCAGCACCGGTCCTTACCCCCGCCTTTCATGACCAGCACCGGTCCTTACCCCCGCCTTTCATGACCAGCACCGGTACTTACTTTCATGACCAGCACCGGTCCTTACCCCCGCCTTTCATGACCACCACCGGTCCTTACCCCCGCCTTTCATGACCACCACCGGTCCTTACCCCCGCCTTTCATGACCACCACCGGTCCTTACCTCCGCCTTTCATGACCACCACCGGTCCTTACCCATGCCTTTCATGACCACCACCGGTCCTTACCTCCGCCTTTCATGACCAGCACCGGTCCTTACCCCCGCCTTTCATGACCACCACCGGTCCTTACCTCCGCCTTTAATGACCACCACCTGTCCTTACCTCCGCCTTTCATGACCACCACCGGTCCTTACCCCCGCCTTTCATGACCAGCACCGGTCCTTACCCCCGCCTTTCATGACCAGCACCGGTCCTTACCTCCGCCTTTAATGACCAGCACCGGTCCTTACCTCCACCTTTCATGACCAGCACCAGTCATTAAATGCGGAGGTAAGGTGCTGTGCTGCTGTGCTGGTCTGAAGGCAGATTAAGTGTTGGAGAAGCGTGCTATCCTGCTGTTGTGTTGCCAGCAGGCTGGAATGCAGGATAGAAGTATGAAGGTGGTTGAGGGGTGGGGATGGGTGTAGAATGACAGACTGAGTGCCACCCAGAGACCCCCCCTCCACCAGTGGACAGGCTACTTATAGTTTAGAATGCCGTAACGTCTGCAGTGCAGTGTAATGAGGTTCCTGACAGAGAGAGAGAAAAAAAGAGAGAGAGGGGAAGAGATCATCTTATTGGAGGTGTGGAAGCTGAAAGAATGGCGGGTTTATACCAGGGCTTGTCAGCTCCAATCCTGGGGACCGATCGCCATTCAAGTTTTCCCTCCCCATAAATCACCTGATCCAGCTCATCTACTAATCAGCTGTCAAGCCCCTGGTGAGCTGGACCTTCAGTGTTGGGGAACTGGACACAGTGGAGGGCAGTGGGTCCCAGACTGGAGCAGAGAACCAGCTTTGTCTCATTCACACACAACAACCACACCACATATATGAAATTCAAGCTTGTATTGTGACTCAGGTAGAACTTTACCCAGGGGAGACAGTAGGAGGCACTCTGAGGGGAGGTTCTCTGTCTGAGGGGAGGTTCTCTGTCTGAGGGGAGGTTCTCTCTCTGAGAGGAGGTTCTCTCTCTCTGAGGGGAGGTTCTCTTGACGGGAGGCAGTGTCCACAGAGGTGTACAGGCAGTTGTTCGTGTTGTGTGCTCTGTATGAGAAGAGTGTCTGCTAAATGCCGTAAATGTATGAGGCTCTTTCTGAGAATAGTGTTATGTAGATCATTCAGACAAATTCCCCTCCCACTGTGGATCCATCATCCACAAAGTCACAGACAGCATGGTGCGTCTCTCGGTAGGTGGACCAGAGGAACAAACACACACACACACACTTCAGTTTTCTTCAGTGAAGCTACAGTAGCACAGGCTGTCCTGTTCTGCTCAGCCAGTATATGAAATACACTGACGTTCCTTTCTCTGGACAACCCTGTGAGGGAACGCAACAGAGGAAGGAATGTACCAACTGTGTGTGTGTGTGTGTGTGTGTGTGTGTGTGTGTGTGTGTGTGTGTGTGTGTGTGTGGTTTTGGCTTCAGGGTCCACTGAAGCTACAGATTACACTACATTAAACTGATATCCGGTTACACATAACAGATCTCCTCAGAGGTCCAAATAAACGAGCTCTCTTAATCTGTCACTGGATGGCTGAGCCTGTGCGTGCGTGCGTGCGTGCATTTCTGTGAGTCTCTGGAAATGAGACACAGGTAAAGGGACAACATTAAAAGTGTATTTATGGAAATGTCACATAGGAAGAAATGTGTTCTATTGCCTGTTGAAGGATTTGTGGTGGTGTCTCTCTCTGGGTAATTTGGGGCACTGTCTCTGTGTGTATGGGGCATTTGGGGTGCTGTTTCTCTGTATCTGGGGTATTTGACTGCTGTCTCTATGTGCTTGAGATATTTGCAGTGCTGTCTCTGTGGTCTAAGGACATTTGATTCTGTCTTCATCCCTGAGTTAGGATCTTTCAACACTCACATTTGGTGAAACCAGCAGGGAACAAGTACCTTTTAACTCTTAATGGAGTACTTAATAGAGTAATTTGTAATAGATGTTCGTAAGAGGACTGTGAGATAGGTTAGAGGTCTGTTAGAGGAGGTCTGTTGGAGGACTGGTGGAGGGTGTAAGAGGTTTGTTGGAGGACTGGTAGAGGTTTGTTAGAGGTCTGTAAGAGGACTGCCCTAATACAGTGTGTCTCCTGAGGCATGTCTCCAGCACCTGCGCTATGCTGTAGGACGTCCATGCGCTCCTCGGGCTGCAGGACTTCTGAACGTCTGTGTTGTAATATTGGCCTGCTCTCTATTTTTTGTTTTGGTAGCAGAGTGTGAGATTTACCCAGACAGGTGTGAGTGTGCAGTCTGTGTGTGCAGTTATCTATGAATGGTTGCAGTGCTGCATGTGCACGCGTGTGTGCACGTGCAGGCGCTTGTGTGTGTGAGAGGGAGTTGCTTTCATGAAGAGTGAGATGCGTGAAGTTGATTTTGTGTCGCAGGTGTTCTCCTTCAGGTCCTGGAATAGCCACATTCTTCATAGCCTGCAGAAGGTCGGGGCTCTTATATTTAAGACTGGGTCATCAGGGGCACCACTCACTACAGTGAGAGCTGCACACAGCAACACTCATTAACTGTTGCATATCAGCTCTTTCCTTTATCATGCTGAGTTCTGTGTGTGCACCTGATGCTGACCCAGGTCTGACTCGCCTTTGCTCTGATCATCTCGCACCTTTGTTGTAGCAGAGCTGATACATCACATGGGCCTGGCCAACAGAAATATAAACAAGGTAACCAAAACAAAGGTGGAACTAAAACGCACAACAAAGCCTAGGTGGAGGGGTGGAGCCATAAAAATTAATTTTCACACACATTACAAAAAGCGTATATTATGTGGTAGTAATATGCTCGCTCACAGGGAGATTATGTTATGGTGCTCTTGTCACGACACCTGTGGAACCATTATTACTGTCATAGATTTGTGCTGATGACCGGGTAAAACAGAAGTCACTGTCACTGATCGGACTGGTCCTTTGAGGGGTGGGTGAGGGGAGTGGTTTATTTGTAAGTGTGACGGGTAGGTGGGGTGTGGTTTATTTGTGCATGTGACTGGGGGGTTGGAGGTGTGGTTTATTTGTATGTGTGACATTGCGAAATCACTGTTTTTGTTTCCCTTTGATACATTTGACGCGAGGGGGAGATGTTGGGGGGGGAGGGGGGTGGCGTGGTGGTGTTCCTTCATTTGCAGGGCACATTGCAGCATGTGTAGTGCGCCAGCTCTGAACTAACCACACACGCAGGATTAAACCATCCACCATGCCTGTGGCTCCACTGTCATCGTTTCTCTCTACACTGTCCATGTAGTGCATAAGTCTGGGATGTGCCCTGGGGCAGAATGAAGTTTGGTGTATGTCAATGATGGGGGGTAAATATTTATCAGCCAAGATTATGTAACTTGTTCCGTTTTAAAATCCTGTTTTGATTATGTGAGATTTATATATGAAGGATGCCAAACCAGAGTGTGAGGATTATGGTATGACATACCACACTACCATATGTACTGTCATGTACTAAACTCTCGTTATTTAACAATACCAAGAGTAAATACAGTGTAACATTGTATGGCACCGATAAAGCTAATAAAAGGGTTAACAAATCTTCTATTAGTTGATATTATGATACTCTCTCATTTTGGAAGTATAAAAATAGTCATAATCTCAATTTCAGTGCCAAAAGCTTAATATAGTCACAGTGATTGTTGCACCATATGTCAAGAGTATGTGACTGACAAGACCGTGTTGTAGTGTGCATGAGGACATGGAGGCGGAAGATTCAATTTCATCTGTATATTTAAGAAATCATATTTTTAAGAAAGAGCTTATATGAGTATTGTGTGTTTGTATATTTGTATCTGTGTGTTTGTATATTTGTATTTGTGTGTGTTTGTATATTTGTAGCTATGTGTGTTGAAGGAAGGGGGTCTGCATATGGTTCAGGGGTGGGGGGTGGTGTAGACATCATTTGGATGACTATGTTCCTGGCCCTGTACTGCTATGACACCTTCACAACCGGATGTGATGCAGTACTAGAGGCTGGAAGGCAGTGAAGAACAGATGTACATATGATTATATGTACATATGATTAGATATGTACATTCCCTCTATTGCCAAAAGTATTCACTCACCCATCCAAGTGATCGGAATCAGGTGTTCCAATCCCTTCCATGGCCACAGGTGTATAAAATTAAGCACCTCGTCATGTTTTTACAAACATTTGTGAAAGAATGGGTTGTTCCAGCGTGGAACTGTGATAAGATACCACCTGTGCAACAAAACCAGTCGTGACATTTCCTCGCTCTTAAATATTCCACGGTCAACTGTCAGCTGTATTATAAGAAAATGGAAGTGTTTGGGAACAACAGCAACTTGACCACAAAGTGGTAACTGACGGAGCAGGGTCAGTGGATAATGAAGCGCATAGTGCGAAGAGGTCACCTACTTTCTGCAGGGTCAATCACCACAGGCAACCAAAATTCATGGGGCCTTCAGATTAGCTCAAGAACATTGTGCAGAGAGCTTCATGGAATGGGTTTCCATGGTCGAGCAGCTGCATCCAAGCCATACAGCACAAAGCATCGGATGCGGTGGTGTAAAGCACGCCACTGGACTCTAGAGCAGTGAAGGCGTGTTCCCAGGAGTGACAAATCACACTTCTCCATCTGGCAATCTGATGGACGAGTCTGGGTTTGGTGGATACCAGGAGAACGGTACTTGTCTGACTGCATTGTACCAAGTGTAAAGTTTGGTGGAGGGGGGATTGTGTGGGGTTGTTTTTCAGAAGCTGGACTTGACCCCTTAGTTCCAGTGAAAGGACCTCTGAATGCTTCAGTATACCAAGACATTTTGAACAATTCCATGCTCCCAACTTTGTGAGAACAGTTTCCAACATGACTGTGCACCACTGCACAAAGCAAGGTCCATAAAAGACGTAGATAGCAGAGTCTGGTGTGGATGAACTTGACTGGCCTGCACAGGGTCTTGACCTCAACCCGATAGAACACCTTTGGGATGAATCAGAGAGGAGACTGAGTGTCAGGGCTCTTGTCCAACATCAGTATGTGATGTCACAAATGCGCTTCTGGAAGAATGGTCAAAAATCTCCAATAAACACACTCCTAAAGCTTGTAAACAGCCTACCCAGAAGAGTTGAAGCTGTTCTAGCTGCAAAGGGTGGAGCAACGTCATGTTGAACCCTATGGATTAGGAATGAGATGTCACTTAAGGTCATATGTGAGTCAAGGAAGGTGAGTGAATACTTTTGGCAATATAATGTATGATTAGATATGCACATATGATTAGATATGTAGGAGCTGGTCCAGTTTTCAGAGTTTTAAATATGTGTGCTGTTACAGGTGCCAGTGGAGAGATCACAGCTAGGGGGTGAGATGGGGGAATTTTGGTAGGCTGAAAACCTGGATGCATTGTGGTGCACAGCGGGGGGAGGCCTGCCAGCAGTGAGCTGTGGTATTCCAGCATCCACACAACCACACAATTCTCCAGTGAGATCCCAAGGTTGTGACCTGAGGAGACCTGAGGATGTTTCAAGTGATGAACAAAATAGCAAAAATGGGTAATGCTTAATGCTTCACTCGAAAAAGCTGATTTTATAGTGGAAGACATGGTTTGCATGCTTGTGAATTTTGTAGGGCTCTAATCAACATTTAAGTGACTAGAGAAACCATTTGAGTATGTGAACTAAGGAAGAGGGTAACAGGAGAACAGCAGGGGTCCAAGCACTGAGCACCGAGCCGTGGGGGATACCAGAGTCTGTGGATACTGTTCATGTCATCTGATATGACCATCCTGCAATGTCTGAAGCAAGCCATCTCCCAGCTGTGCCACTAATCCTGAGGCTTGTGAGGGTGGACAGGAGGATCTTGTGGGCAACCATGTCAAAGATGGAAGGACCATGTTTGATGACAGCTTGGCAGATCTTGGCTGTGACTCTCAGTGACAGCTACAGGTGCCATTTCTGTGAGGCACTTTAAACCAACACTGATTAGGATCCTGTTGTTCATTGTAAGAAAGACAACTGAGTGTAAATGGAATGTTCACTATTGAAGTAAAAGAAAGAAGTGATACTGGTCAAGCTTGGGGTGGTGCTGGGGGTGGAGGTTGGGGGGGGGGGGGGGCTGGTGGAGGTGCGTGACAGTGAGCTGCGTTAATATAAGAGTTTCCTCTTCGGTAGCAGAACAGCTGGCATCTCATTCATCCTCATGATGCCTTTCAACACTGTTCAAGTGTGGACACACAGTCCAGCGCACGCTCTCACACTCACGCTCTCTCTCTCTCTCTCTCTCTCTCTCTCTCTCTCACATACACGCTCTCACGCTCGTTCATGCTCTCTTCCTCTCTCTCTCTCTCTCTCTCTCTCTCTCTCCACACATATACACCTGTTCAGAAAACATATTTCGACAGAAGTCACAGTTTGTTTGCCTGTTGCAACACACAATGTGCAACAGTACTGCAGTACTTGTTTAGGTAAGGGTTGTCATGACAGCCTGTCACATCAACTGTTGCTGTTTGCAGCTGTCTTTCTAATGTAAAGTGTTTGAAGTCTTTGGTCTCAAGCAGTTTTTATGTTCAGCACATCAGACACGCTGGCAGCAAAATGGTGGGCTGCCTTACATCCATTAAAGTGAGAGAGAGAGTGCAGAGACCGTCTGGAGAGTGCAGTGCTGTATGCTGGAACAGTTTGAGTGTGACACATTCAGGGGCTTCTAAGCCCTCATATGCTACCAAATACACACAGTAACCTGCACACGTAAATTGTTCTTTCCACACATGTCGTACTACAGTGCCCTTTAAGTCTGGTTCTTACTCATTTCTACAGATGTTTACTGTCGCCACCTGTCTGTAGTAAGGAGTATTGCTCGCTGTTGCTGTGGTGACTGCATTGGTATTTATTTGTTTGTTTGATGCAGCGTTTAAAAAAGGGCAGGGGGGGTTACATTGATGGCTGAAGTCCAAGGAGTGGGACAGATGGAATCCGGTGTTGGGAGAAGAGGAGCCTGAAATAATCACACACACACACGTGCGCACACACACACACCTACACATACACACATGCACATACACACATGCACAAACACATCGATTTTGCACTGTCACAGATTTTGGACAGTTCCACATAGGTATGGTAACTGACAATGTTACAGGGTAGGAGAGAAAGAAACGTCTCTCCTGTGTCTTTCCTGCATCTCCCCAGCGTCTCTCACGTGTTTCTCCTGACTGGTTGTGCCTGTAGGTTTCAGAAGTCCTCTGCACACACGCTGTTAGGTCTTTAGTTTTTCTGAACACACGCAGTTGGGTCTGGTTGTGGCTGTAGTTTTTCTGAGCACACACACTTGGGTCTGGTTGTGCCTGTAGTTTTTCTGAACACATGCTGTTTGGTCTTGTGCCTAAACATTTTCCCTCTTCAGGTTTCACGGGGTGCGGCAGCCTGCTGGATGTCACCGTGAAAACTTTATTATAAAAGCAACATCGATATCAAGACCATTTAAGAGTGTAACTTTTGATGAAAAACAACACAGTCAGTCATGTGCTCAAATTGGCCTTGCTTCATGCAGTATTTCTGCCTGGTTCTGTGTGCCATAGTATGAATGAATAAAGATATGTCATTGTACAACTACCAATACATAAAGGGCCTTTGTGAAGCATCCTGGTCCTGCACTTATGTGCCTTTACCTGCCCTTATCTGCCCTTACGTGCCCTTACCTGCCCTGTTTTTTCTTGTTTTATATTGGGGTTGTTTCTGCTCTTCACCACTGGAGGGAGCTGGAATTTGATATTTTTAGTGATATTGGAAAGTCTACTTAGTGTATAATGTGGGGGAATGTGTGTGTGTGTGTATGTATGTATGTATGTATGTATACACACACACACACACACACACACACACACACATATATATATATATATATATATATATATATATATATATATATATATATATATATATATATATATATATATATCGAGAGAGAGAGATGTGTATATATAGATATATCATTTTTATAGAGTCAGTTAATTAGTAATTACTTGGTTTCATTCCCTGATGACAGGAACTTGTAGATATTAACATCATGATGTTTTGCATTAATAGTTTGTGTCTGTGGTGTTTGGAGTTTCTGAACAACAACACACGTGTTGTCATATGATTTTATGACTAACAACAACGTTAGTCCATTTGAAACTGTTAAACACTTCTCGTAATATGAGGAAGTGCAGTGTGTGTGTGTGTGTGTGCATTTTCATGCGTGATTGCATTAAAAGAAGCCCTATGTGGTAGATACGCTTCTTTCGTTATGAATCATCTGGTTGATACCCTGCTGCTCCAGGGCCGCTAGAGTGTCCTCACTGCAGCGGGGACATGGGAGGAGCCACAGCACCGCACACTCAGCTGAAATGAAGTGACTGTTTTGTTTTTATTTCATGTTAAATGAGTTTAATGAGTTATTATTTAACTGTCATAGCTAAACATTCAACACATCTAGAAAGATATACCGTGGCAATGTGTGTCTTCACTTCCAGAGCAATATCTTTATAGCGAAGTACTTATGAGGTACTTTTAGCAGCTGTATTACTGTAGAGGCTTTGTCAAGAGAATGGTATAAGTGTTCTCCTCTCTGAAGATTTTACTCATCCAGCTGTGAGACAAAAATGACACAAAAATGACACAGAAATTGATTCATTTTTGCACCACAAGAGTCCTCCACCCCCTTCATAATAGTAATTCAGTATTGCTGTGGTTGATGGCACAATGGTGGGCTCTGAATTCAAACAGTCCATCCCCCAAAATAAAGAGCATTACATTTGAGTTGAGCATTACATTGAGGTGAACACTTGAATTACAGCCTGAGTTGCATGATTGGAGACAGATTCAAATCAGTAGTTACAATTGGAAAAGGTGTTACTGTGATGGATAAATCAAATATTTAGTTGTGCAAATAATGTTCCTTTCATGAGCCAGTACACATTGTACCAAAGCATTTGTCCATTTTCTGTAGATAAGTGCAATTTTGTTTGCTTGAATCAAAATATTAATTTCAGGCTTAAATATGTTTGATAACACATTGCAACTAAATGCATTGTTCGTTATGTTTACTGTTTATTTATTATTTATTTATTTGTTATTCTTGCTGTTTCTATATCTCTCTCTGTCTGACTCTTCTCCCCTGTCCCTCCTGTAGGAGAAGCCAGTCCTGAGCACACCGCCTGCTCCAGCAGGAGAGGAGGGTGAGCAGGTGTTGAGTGAAGGTGGAGAGGAGGCCCGGGGTTCTGACGAGGAGGTGGAGATCGAGGAAATTGTGGAGGAGTCTCGGGCAGCCCGCATAAAACGCAGTGGACTGCAGCGTGTGGATGAGCTGAAGAAGGCCTTCAGCAAGGAGCAGATGGAGAAGACCAGACAGAAGACCAGGGAGAACCTGGAGAAGACCCGACAGAGAACCAGGGAGAACCTGGAGAAGACACGCGTGAGGACACGCGAGAACCTGCAGAAGACCAGGCAGAACCTGGGGAAGAAGATGGGCAAACTGAGCACAAGGATCACACCCAACACCGAACGCAAGGAGAAGATCCGCTCCTCCCGTGACAAGCTGAAGAAGTCTCTGGCGCCTGGCCACTCCACCTACACCCGCTCCAAGACCACCACCTACCGCGTGCCCCCGTTCACATTCTACGTGAAGAAGATCCGTGAGGGAGAGACGGAGCCTGAGCCTGAGCATCAGCCAGAGGCAGAACCAGAAGCGGAGGAGGAGCAGTGGGAGGAGGAAGAGGTGGAGGAGGCGGTGCTGGAGGGTGAGCTGGTGGATCTGAGAGGCCATGAGGGGAGAGCGGTGATGGAACAGCCCGAGCGGCTGCCTGTGCTCCACAGCACAGCCCGGCCCAGGGAGAGCGCCAGCCACTGAACCTGCACCAGCACCCGGGCAGAGTCCACCACACTGGAGAGTCCACCACAATCCACCACACTGGTGGAGGAGAAGGTGTGCACAGATATGTTTATGAAGAGTAAAATTAATAATATATGATCAGTACAGATGACGGTATAAACGCGTGTTGGATTGAGGGACGCACTGAACTCATTCAATCATTGGTGTTTTTTAAAAATAAAATTTTGCTGTTAATTCTCTGATATCTGAGGCCAGAAAGTCAGATGTAGCTGTAGCAGTAGTGGCCTCTCACCACGTGACCTGAGTGATGTCATAGGGTTGGTCTTTGATTAAACATTGCTAATTACATAGTTGTGAACCCATTTATGGATTATTTGTAGTAATGCTATTCCATAGCCCCTTAATCACACTCGTTCTGTATAAAAAATTGAGAAAATTTGTAGCTAACACCAAAATGAAGTTCACTTAAAACAGACATGCGTGTGTTGTAGTGTATGAATGAGGACAGAGAGTTGGACAAGAACAACAAATACTGAAGAAGAATTCGACTGCTGTTTCCTGTTTCCTCCTGAATGGCTGTGTGCTTGTGGAATGATTTTACATTGTGGCCTTGATGGACAGTGGATGACCTGTGAATGAAGTTCTGAAGAACTGCTGCTGGTGTGGAGATTGGATCAGCACCGGGCATTTCCTTCCTGTTGGTCACTGATATTAGACAAGATCCATATAGACATCAAAAAGGCAGTCGGACCTTCAGGTACATTTTATAACACATTTAGTGCATGTTCAATCCATGCTCACATTTCCTGTACATACAAGACATGAGTAGAGGGTGAGATATCATGGGGTATATGGGCTTTTGTTAGCGTGATCTACACATAGAGGTGAGGGTTACGGTTTGATTTTGTGCCCTAATTGAATATATAACATGTTTGTAGCCTTCAGGTTGTGACGAATGCTTTTTTATTCAATATGTACACTTACAAGCACACATACAGTATGTGTCATGGTAATTGAGTGTAGACCGTGTGCTGGTCTGCCACATGGTAACAGCCACACGGCTGGTTTGGATCTGCCTCCAGACTAGTCATGTCAGATTGGGTTTGACTTCCTGACTGTGTGCCACAGCAGTCAGTGTGGTGTGCTATTCACCATGGCTACCGAATAACTCCATGCTGGATTCTGTACACTGATCCACTGCCTGTTGACTTCTGATGCTTCTGTATGGTTTTGGCTAAATAAGTGGAAGATATGTGAAATGCTTTGAATAACCAAATAAACAAATCGAATAACATCTCTATGATTGAAGTTGGTTGATGAGAGAATTTAAATAAAGACAGATGGAACACTTCCTCCAGATATGAACCCTTCTCTGTCTACTTCACTGATGATGTTTCCCCCTTACATCACAAGTCAATAATGACTAGAGTGCAGGGAGCAGCAGATGTAGTTGGTGCAGTGGTGTAGTGGTAGACCCAGTCTGCCTGGTATTGAAGGGGACGAGGGGAGTGGTCCATCTGCACCGCAGGGGTCGCCCCCCCAGGCCCCTAGGCCTCACTGCTCTGATATTCTCACCAACACACTTGGTGTCCTTGCTGTCTCCATGGGTTTCCATTAGCAGAATCAATAGTGGAATCTGATTAAGGAGAGTGCTTTCTCCCTCACCCTGGGGTGGAGAGGACACATGGTTAATGGGGAGAGAGAGAGGCTGGTGGGCCTTGTGTGTGTGTGCACCAGGCTCAACCCAAAAATCAAATGAGACATTGAATTCATATCAGTACTCATCAGAATGAATGGTACCTAATTATAATCCTGAATATGTTTAACTAAATGCATTTTTATGTGTTTTCAGCAAACTAGAATATGTTCTATTACAACATTACAAATGTACAGTGAGGAAAATAAGTATTTGAACACCCTGCAACTTTGCAAGTTCTCCCACTTAGAAATCATGGAGGGTTCTGAAATTTTAATCTTGGGTGCATGTCCACTGTGAGAGACATAATCAAAAACCAAAGAGCTGTCTAAAGACACCAGAGACAATATTGTAGACCTCCACAAGGCTGGAAAGAGCTACGGGGCAATTGCCAAGCAGCTTGGTGAAAAATGATCCACTGTTGGAGCAATTATTAGAAAATGGAAGAAGCTAAACATGACTGTCAATCTCCTTCGGACTGGAGCTCCATGCAAGATCTCACCTCGTGGTGTAGCAATGATCCTAAGAAAGGTGAGGAATCCGTCCAGAACTACACGGGAGGAGCTGGTCAATGACCTAAAGAGAGCTGGCACCACTGTAGTCTGGATATTTTTTAAGTACCTAGTACAAAACCTAACTGTCTTTAATGGACTTCACACCTGTGTACTCAACCACATACACCTGCTACAGTGAGATAAATCCCAACAGCATTCACAGATGGACAAGGAAGGAGAAAAGACGGTCTGCTTTGCCCATGTCACCTTCTGAAACATTACAAGAGCCCTTTAATGCATCTTTAGAAATGGAGCATGAATTCTATACTCTTAAATACACTACATTAAATTTAAAAGTATAATTATGGTAAAAATCCAAAATGTATGCAAAAAACCATACACACTCACCTTCAATTCCTGTGTGGGACGTGGGCAGAAGAGGCCATCCTGCCCTGCGGTCTCCATCTGTTAATGAGTGCACTTTCCCAGTTCCCTGAACAGAGAACTACAACTATGGCTGAGATATTCTCTCCATCTGCCATCACAAGCACTGTGAATGACCCTTCACCACTCACACCATCTCTACACCCACCCACCTGCCTGGAGACAGGCTACTTAACCCCCTAACACCCCCCAGACTAATCACGAGTCTTGCAGCACTACCAGAATGAGTGCACCCCATCCTGTAGTGCACACATACACCTCAAACCTAAGAATGATGTGGACTGTTATGCCCTTAGAGACCTGGCTTAATATGCTGCTACACCCACTTACCCCCTTCCTACAGACAGTTTCTGCAGCTCACCTGGTAGAGCAGGTAGAGTAGCAACACCATCGTCACTGTTCTGCAGGTGTCGGTGAGTTCCAGTGTGCGCTTCTCCTTGTGACTGACTAAACCCCACCCTTTCTGTCACTGCACCTCCTCCATAATGTTCAGATCATTTATTCACTGTTCTGCCTGCTTTTCTGCATAATTCGTTGTTTACATTCATGCTCATACTGTTCTGTGGACTGTATTGATGTGACATTCACCCCCACCTTACAGCTACACACTCTCCCACTCCCTAATGCTACAGACACTCAACCCCCTCCCTACTGTTATAAATCTGTATAAATTGTACACTAAGGGTTGCTGGGTTATCCTGGAACGTAGTGTGCAGTAATGATCTTTCTAGAAATTAATTTTAGACTCCCTCCGTTCTCTACTATGATTCGTGGAAACCATTAATAAATCTGAAACAAACTGATTTGCTTTGATCAGTGTAATAATCACAGCGTCAGTGAAAGAATCACTAAGGTCAGTGTGTTGGGGGAGGGGTGTATGTGCAGACGTTCAATCAATTACGAAAGAAAGTTCGGGTTTTACAGTTATTTATAAACATCCTGTTCGCTAACACATCGACAAAACAGAATATCTTACTTAATTACATAATTTCTCGCCGAAGCCCTCTGTGACAATGGATCGAGGTCTTCTGATTATTCACGTAAAGTTGCTCGTAGCAAACGTCACCTGCCCTATCAATACCCCCAACATTCACCGTCTTAAACTTCTGATGACGTCAGTACTGCCAGTAATTCAGATGACTTCCAGCCGTGCTGTTCCGGGAACACGAACGCTCTCCCTCCGCTGTGTGTGCTCTACAATAGCAGTACGAGGGGAGGAAGTAATCATCAGAACAGTCAACCAACCTCTGGACATAAACACCAGCGCAGACAACCGAACATGTCCTAAGGTCCGCCCCTTAATAGAATTCAAGCACTTCGATTGGGTAAAATTCGTTCCTCGCGCAGTAATTCCTCAAAGACGTGTCAGTCATTTCAGTGAAGTTAGAAACGTCCTGCCCCTTTTCAAACAGATCGTTATAGTCTGCGTTTTTTGCTGTCACACTGAAGTTCTAGTCACTGAATCGAATAGTATTATTTTGTATTTCTCTCAATTTAACTGTGGCGTTTTCGGGTGCCAGCGGAGTCGTACGTCGCAAATCACATTTCCGTTAATTGTAAAGACACTTCCATAGAGGGTAAGTACTCACAGGGTAACTGCTCACACTGACGCATTTTGGCGGATGTTTTTTTGTCGCTTGTTTGTTTCTTAACTGTACATTTAGGAGTTCGAGTGTTCGCTTGTTTATTAATGTTAAAAAGCACCAACTGAGTTGCGATTAAGTAAGTACTACATAAAACAACTCCTCTCCAAGTTAGCGAATGTTGGGTTACACTTCTAAGAACATGATGAAGCCCAACGGAAATAAGTGTAACATACATCTTCTATGTTCTATATTCTATGTTCCATGTTGTGGCCTGATCCGTTACATTAGTAACAGTGTCGAAGCCTTAGTGCGGTTTGCTTGTTCAGTCCCAAAGCTGGACAAGTCACACGAAATGATACTGTAACAGTATCTATAACGAATGCCTTTATTTGAAAAATTTACATCATAAGTTTCACGGTGTCGCGTTTCAAGAATTATATCGCAGGAAGTTTCACAGTGTTACGTATCAAGAATTATATCGTAGGACAAATGTCTGTTGGCTTTTATTAAAGACTCCATAAAAGCTTTCCGCTTTAGTACCATCTTTATAACCTTTATAAATATCTCACGCCTTATCATAGTCTTACAGAGCGTGAAGAACATGGCTTTGTTTCTGCGTGAAGTCGAACCACAACTGGCTTCACCACTGCATAACAAATGCAGGTCTGATAACTTCGGTATTCACTCATTTTAAACAAAATGACTGTTGCTACTTGTTTCGCCCCTCTGTCGGGACAGTCCCCCGTGAAAACACTCCCATTATGTCATCGCTTCCAGGATTCGCAGCGAGGGAATCCTCGTGTGTCGGTGTCGGCCTCGGGTCTATTAGCCCTGTGGTCGCCGGAGTTTTCAGGTTTCAATTTCTGATTTCAGGAGTTCTGTTTTACATTTCATTTTAAACATGACCGCGTGACGGTGTTAAGTAGGTGTTTGTCAAAGTAGTTTCAATGTAGTCGGACTCCACGATATCTAATGTATCCAGTGCGGAGTTTGTGCAATGAACGACACTACACGTAGGTAACTACCAAAGAAGAACTGACGGGAACGGAAACGGAGCAGAAAAAAAGAGTTCATTTATTCTTTAGTTTAGAGCGCTTTTTTTTGATAGGGCGGTGTGATCTCACTATCAGGCTTTGTTTTGTCCTGTTCACCGAGGATACTGCACTAAAAGGAAATGGTTACGGGAATTATTTACCCTGAAATACTTCCGTGGGAGCAAAGCTGGAATTATGCAGTTAGGCTTCATGCCACTGTCCTGAGTATATGCAACACGCAGAATTTCTTGTAGTGCTGCGGTGTCTGGTCCAGATATGGGTGGGTACATGTGTGTGATGAGTTGGTGAAGAGCTGTGTGCGCAGTGTAAGGTAATTAGAATCATGGAGGAAACGAGATGATACTCAGTAGTCCAGACGTGTATATTGTTTGCCTGTTTGTATGTCAAGGAGTGGTGTAGTGCTTTTTTATGTGTTGACGCAAGACTATATGGTATACCACAGAGTATTGTTTAATTCATATATTCCAATACCACAGACTAGTGTTTGATTCTTAGATTCCAATACCATATAGTAGTGTTTAATTCTTATATTCTAAAACCACAGCATAGTGTTTAATTCCTATATCCCAAGACCATAGAGTAGTGTTTAATCCTTATAGGCTATTCCAATACCACAGAGTAGTGTTTGAGTATTGTATTCCAATACCATATTGTAGTGTTTGATTTTTATATTCTAATACCGCCAAGTAGGCTAGTGCTTAATTTTTATATTCCAAGAATAGTAACATGTACCTAAATAATTCACTATAGTAACTGATAATATGCCTTATCAGTAACAACTGAGTAATATGCCTGGAGATTACACATTGTGAGATGCAGAAGCGTGTGTTTTGTGTGTATATATACTTATTGAGATGCAATTTCTTCTTTGGTCATGTTGAAGGACAGATTCAACACTCTGGACATTTTTGGCCTTTCTGGATTTCATGAGCATTTGATAGGATCTTTAGAGGGGTTCCTCAGAAAGTTTATTAACCAGCTGTTCAAAAAACTTTGGAAAGATTGGTGAACAGTGGTGCATGCTCAGCCTTTCATCTCCATGGCAGTTGAAATCTGCCTCTCCTGGTTTTTCAGAAGCTAAATTGTCATTCCCTTAGTCTTGGCTGTGATTACAGTACCGTGCACTTTAAATAAAGACATGCATTAACTCATCTCATGACGTGCATTCAAGTACTGTGTTACATTGTGTTCTATTTCCAGAAATCAAGCTTATCGTGTTAAGTAGAGCTGACATTTTCTTTAAAATGGTAAAGTATGCATAATGACAACCCCTAGACATTAAAACCAGTGTGTGCTGAAGCAGCACCAACAAGAGGGCAGAAAAAAGGATTGGGTGATTCTCGGAAAACGACATTTAAAGAGAATGAAATAGGAACATGACTGTAAAATGGTATATCATGCTAGTGTGTGTGGTTTTGTTGTAAGGAGAGATGTGCACTAACTCGTACAACACACAGACTCGTACCACAGACCTGTACCACAGACTGGTACAGGATGTATAAAATGTATGTAAAGCCTCTTTACTGAAGCAGCTTAACAGCTGTTTGTTTTGCTGTGCTGACGTTGTGCTGGGTAATTTCTGCACTATACCGTAGTAGCTTGTGAAGAGCCGCTGTCAGGTGTCAGTTTCAGTAGCTGTGTCCTCTGAACCAGTCCTACCTTTGAGAGAAGTGAACCTGTGTGTGAACATGGCTTTCTTTTTCATTTCTGTTTCATAATATTTTTGGGATGTTTTCAAGGCAAAGTCCAAACCCATCTGTTTTTGAGATCTCTGTAGAGCAGCACTGTGGATAAACATAAAGGTTGAGCCTGTTTATCTTGCAAACTAAATCTTTACTGATGGGGGGGGATTATATGGTAGGATTATATGGGATTATATTGTGGAATGATTGATCATTTGCTTATTGTCACATAATTATTAAATCGTAGTGGTCATCTCTTGGTGGCTCCACTGGTAGTCGGCATGCCGAGAATGTTCCTCTGAGTTTACTTGGGGAAACAGCTCACACTTTCTGCTCTATTATGCTGAACTAGGCTTTGCTTCCTTCAGAGTGAGTGAGTGAGTGTGTGTGCATGAGTGTTTGTCTGTCTCTGTGTGCAAAGGGTAGGAGGTGAGAGACAGGAGCTGTTTCATCCACCCACGCACCCTGCAGCTGGATGGACCGGAAGGTCAGGGTGGTGTAGCTCAGTGCATCACCATCACTCCATGTGCACACTTCACCATCACTCCATGTGCACACTTCATGTGCACACTTCACCATCACTCCATGTGCACACTTCACCTATTCCATGCTGCTGCTCCAGAACCCAGCCAACACTTGCAGAACCAGGCTGGGCTGCCTGGTTCTGAACTGAAATTGTAAGCACTGTTTATGTGCAGTATACAGCACTGAAATAAGACATGGTGATAAACTGACATTCACCTTACTTTTGGTATTTTTCTTATCTTATACCCCAACACCAGAACAAACCCTGCTTTCTTTATGACAGTCATTGTATATTTAAAATACAAGAATATGGTAGATACGTAAACAAATGAATAAATACACAGGTAAGTAGGAGTGTACATGAAGTACATAGGTGCAGCTCTAACATGCAAGCGGTGTCATAGCAGGTTCTGCCTGGTGTTACTCTGCGGATTTGTCTATTATGCAGCTAGTACTAAACTCAGTTTTACCCTGAGAGAGGTCTGTTACCTGGGGACAATCCAAGAACGTGAACCACGTTAGCCTTATCATGGTGACCTCTGTCACATTTTTCATATTTCTTTTTGAGTAAATCTTTGCCAACTTCATTTTACAATAATACATTTGGTGACAGACGTGGCACCAGACAGGGCACCAGCTCATGTCTGTTTCCATATCTCTACTCCAAGATCCTCTGACCATTTAGACTTGACCCCATCCAGTGGTGCATTGTATGGGTCTACAGTCTGGAAATTAAGTGTGCAGGGGTGTTTAATTGTGTCTGTCGCTGATTTTGGTACAGAAGTGGTACCATTTGTTCTAACGAAATGTTGTCTTTGGAAACAGGGAAACAAGTGGGTGGTTGGAAGTGTTGAGTAGACAGAAAATAGAAACTGACATGAGTCTCTGTAAAGGTCTTTGTAGATGCCAATTCATAAAGAGTCAGGGAAATGGGAGTAAATGTGATGATTACAAATAGGCAGTAATCCATCAGTTGGACGTTTTGCCTGAATTGCATACAGGTCTTAAGCATGAAAAAACAATGGAGCATGTAATGTATTGTGAAATATTGGATTTATTCACTCACACACACACACACAACAAAATGATGATTATAAATTAATTAATTGATGATTATTAATTAACTAATTATTATTTAACTATTTAAAGAGAGAGAGACCAGAAGACATCAATAATCAATTAATTAATTGATGATTATTAATTAATTAATTATTATTTAACTATTTAAAGAGAGAGAGACCAGAAGACATTTAAATAGATACATACACATCTGCAGTATATTCATTTAAATAGGTACAAACATATCTGCAGTATATTCATTTTCACACAATAATGGTGAGTGTTCCATTTTCAGAAATCAAGCTTAATCTTGTTAAGCAAAGCAATGTTTTCTTTAAATATGGTGAAGTATACATAATGATAACCCCTAAGCATTAATCCATTCCTGCGTGAATCTGCATAAATCTACATTTCGCTACTGGAGAAATTCAGACGATATCCAAAAAACTCCAAATATCATGTTTTTGCTTTTATGACGAGAGAGATGTCTGATACACAAAAAAATCCAGGAAATGTCCAATGTTGTAAAGAAATATGGACATTCAACTCCATCAAAAGCATTTTTGGCGTCTAAAGAATAACTCCTGTTGCTGTGTGCCTATGAGTGAGTAGTTCCTCATAATTAACAATGAAAGAGCCAATGATAAAACTTGTTTGGTCTGGTGATATTTTTCCTGTCAGTCTGGTGCCTAAGGGCCAGCAGTTTGGTTATGACATGGGCCTGTAGAAGCCACACCTCAGAGCAGTGATTCTCAACTCCACGTTCTGGGTGGGTCACGGACAGCTTGAAAATAATAATAATAATATTCTGATTTTGTACTCCTCTTTTATCTTGAAAAAATGCACCTTGAGTATTTTTTTTTGTCTGGAGCCCTGCATGCAAACCAGGCTTCATTAAGGAATCTTGGTAGGGCACCTGAGCTTAGAGTGGTCATGGCCTAATTAAAGACATCTAGGTAGAGCAACTGATCTTTAGGAATGGTCAGACATTTCAAGCAGAAATGGAGCAAGTTTAGTGGAAAATATAATGAAAAAATTGGTTCTGTCATAATTCAGGTCACCAACAAAAATAAAACTGTGTGCTTCATTTGGGTAATTGTGAAATAACCTTGGTTCTAAACTTACATCAACCCTATGTAAATGCAAGGGAATTCACAAGGGTAATGGCAATATGCAGCAACAAACCAGGTTCCATAACAAATATGCATTAAAAGCCTGAAGTTATTTCAGTATGTGAGGGTTGAATTGTTTATCAATTAAAAATGCTTAAAGTTAGAGTTAAAGTTTGATTAAAAGTTCTGCCCTACCACAATTTTTTTAAGTTTAAGATACGTCGCTCCAAATGTTTCCTGCAAATATGCAATTTGTTTTTAATTTCCTGACATGGTATAATGTTTGGCCCTTTAACTAAACCAAGACCTTTTATTGAATTTGCCTAACTTGGCCGTTGTCATTTAGTTGTCATTGTTCAACAAAAAATGATGTAGATCTGAATATTCACTGACGGTTATGGTCTTGGGCAAACCATGTTGACTAGGTAGTTCTAACTCAAATATTCAAAATAATGCAAAACTAAATAGAATTATTAAACTTCCCTCAACACTGGAGTTCCCCAAGACACTGAGCACAAAATACAATAATGAAAAAGACTATTCCACATCCCTCCCAGGCTAGCAAAGGACCCACACCTAGTGTTGTCAAAAAATTGATATATCGATATGTATCGATATTGAACATTCTGAAACGGTTCAATACTCGCTTCTTTTAAGTGTCGAGACATACATAAAATGCGCTTTCGTTTGACCCACCCAAGCTGCTGTAATGCACAGGACAGTTTGTAATGCTAAAATGGCAGCTAAAGTAAACACAGTGCTGTTGGAGTCAAAGCAAATACATATGGAAAACCGAAGGACATGAACAAGCCAGTTTGCAAGCGGTGCTTTTGGAACATTTCAACAAAGGGCACTAAAGCCTGGTTGAGTGACCATAGCACTCGACTCCACCCAACTCGCGCGAACCTCCGCGAGCAGTGGAGGCGTTTATACTTTCCACTTTGCAGTGTTGTTCAAAACTATATGTGGTAGTATAAAGAAACACCCCTCAACAACAGGGGAATGAACATTTACCTGATGAATTTTAATGTTGCTTTGTGTTTGTGCTTTGTTTCAGTGCTGGAATTTAGGCTAAAGTACTTGAAAATGCTTGAAATTGTAACTACTTCATTTCACAACAAATATCTGTCTGACTGAACAGTTCTCCTGTATGTTAACAAATACGAGCCTCTTGTAATTCCAGGACGAAACATGAGAGAACGTGAAGACGTTAAGATTGGGGGTTTTGAAAATAAACTAATAATAAAAAAATAATGGTTTTATTATTAACACTTACACATTGGAAGCGGTCGGTCAGATATGATCTAAACCAGGAGAGTGCAACTCCTTTAATACCTACCGTGTTGGTCTACAGTCAGTGTTAGGAACATTACTTTAAAAAAGTAATTATAGTTACTCACTACTTGTTCAAAAAAGTAACTGAGTTAGTAATTGAATTACTCTATAATAAAAGTAACTCGTTACCAGGGAAAGTAACTATTTGCATTACAGTAAAAAAAAAGTTATATGCCAATGAATAAGGATTTTTTGAAAAAGCAGTTTTCAGTCAATTGAAATGAGTAGATCAGAATGGTGTTTAACTTTTAATGTTTATTGCACATCCACAGACCAGTGCAGGATAAAATCCTTTAAAATCCCAAATCTTTGTGTAAAAAAAAAGCAAAAGTAAGCAGTTACACTATGGCTCTGTTCGAAATAGCCTACTACATACTACTGGCGTACTGATCGAGCCCCAAATCAGTATACCGTAGGCAGTATGTGACCAAAATGAAATTTTCTAGTATGTGAAACATACCCGGATGACCTACTACTTCCGCAAAATATTCCAGTATGCGAACAGAGCTGTCTTCGTGGTGTACTGCATCCCATCATGCAATGGTACGTTCACGTGACCCCGTAGTATGCTTTGCTTTTGTCGCATACTAGAAACTACTGCATACTACTACGAGGACCAGTATGCAGTATCCAGTATGCAGTATCCAGTATGTAGTAAGCTATTTCGAACAGAGCCTATATAAAGTGCATTTACATCTATCAAATTAAATTGAATTCTCTCAACCTGAGACAACTGGTTTGTTCACAACAGAAGTAAACTTAACAATAAAACCTCTATTCTTAATTAAATAAATCAAATACCCAGTCTGGTAGACATTCAGGAACTTCAAGTATTTTCCTAAATAATGTTTATATCGCCACCTTGAAAATGCAAATTTTTCTTCGGCTTGCTCCTGACTCGCCATTTCTGCCTCTTCTCCGTTGTGTCGTGTCACTGATGTGCTTCGGCACCGTGTAAAAACACTGGTTCTGATTGACTACCATAACGCTGCCTTAGCCAATCGCTTACTGACTTGTTAAGTTAAACAGGTGTTACACCGAGAACTGTGACCTATCGAGATCTGTTACTCCTCACTAGCCTGGGCAGCGGTCCGCTCGCATTACTGTTAGTATATCAATATATAGTAACGCACCGCTTTTAATGACCAGTAACGTCAACGGCGTAGCGATAGGAAAAGTAATTAATTATATTATCCCGTTACTGACAAAATGACGCCGTTACCTAACGCCGTTATTTTTAACGGCGTTTTTTGCTACACTGTCTACAGTATCAAAAGCTGCGCTAAGATCTAACAGTATAAGGAACGAGATGAGCCCATTATCGGACGATATTAGTAAATCATTCATAGGCCTGTGTTGAAAAAATCGATTTTCCGATTCAGAATCGATTCGCATATGATGATCTGATAATCGATTCGTACGTCCAAAGATCGATTTTTAAAATTTAATTTAATTTAATTTAATTTTTTTGTGATCTTTTACCCCCGCCTCGTCACTGAATTCACGCAGGCGTGCTCGGTCTAACTAACTGTAAAACAACATGGCGTCGGACAGTGACGGTAACAACGATAGTCAAATCGGAAATCTAAAAGCAGAAGGACAGTTTATCCAGTGTCAGTGACTATTTACAGTTAGTCCATGTCACTGACACTTTACCCAGTGTTTTTACAGTTTAAAAAAGTTAAAAATGTTCTTGTAACGTTGGGCGCAAGGCGATGGACGAGACAGAATCCTTTGCACTTTCCAAATCGTTACGTTTATTACATTTACCGAAGCACAGACAGCGCACATAAAACACGTTTACGTAGAACATGTGTGACTCAAACAACGACGAGCACAGGATGCTGCGCGAATGCACATTAAGTAGACAAACCACACAAATCCCACGTGTTGACGAGACGAGCCACAGGTGAGACCAGTGACTGTATATATGGTCTCTGGGTGAGACGGATTATCACAAGACGCACCCACTGAGATCTACAGACGCAGACGAGTAGACGCAGACAACGTTAACACAGGCCCAACAGGGAGGGGTCGGGGACCGTAACACGACAGTTCTGTTCTTATATTCGCACTTTAAAGAAAAATACACGTTTACATTTTATACTTTCAGTTTATTAAGTGTGAGCACTTTTAAAATAAAAATGCATTTGGTAGCAGCAGCTTTTGGGTGAATTCTTAATTATTTCAATCATAATAATAATGCGCTGGTTAGTGTCCCAGTAGGAGCCCACTGTTGCAGATATAGACACCTCAAAGATGTCCTCTGTTTATTGTCCTGGATTACCTTTCTTGAAGGTAGATTTATGATGACCCTTTTCACCAGTCTTCCAGCCATCAGTAACTACCAACTACCAGTAACTGCTGATTAATATCGATATAATACTAGTTTTAACATGTTGCTTTTGTACATAGTCAGGAAACAGCTCAAATACATTTTTAATAACACTAAACCCCGAATTGGATCGAATCGGATTGAATCGATTAAATCCGATTAAATCGAAATAAATCGATTCTTAATCTTCAGAATCTGAATCGGATCGATTCTTGGAATTTGAATCGATACCCAGCCCTAATCATTCACTACCCTGAGTAAAGCTGTTTCAGTGCTGTGGTTCGGTCTAAATCATCACATGAAGATAAATTATTCAAATCAAGATTGTAAATATTCAGATAAAGATTTCATTGCAAATATTCAAATAAACAGGTGCTCCCCTTTTGCACATTCACCTTCAACATCACTAAACCAGAAGTCCTGTAAGCACCATTTCGATATATCAATTTTTTGTGGTATTAGTTCATCTAGTAGTTCAAGATTGCAGATCATCTTCTAGTTCAAGACTAGATTCATCTGGTAGTTCCAAGACTGTAGATCATCTATCTCAGAGGTCACCAACAGGCGGACCGCGGTCCGAATCCGGACCCGAACGCAGTCCTGTCCAGACCCAATCTCATTCCTGATTAACTGGATACGGACCCAAATGCCATCCCATCCGGACCCAGAATAAATTGTTTAAAATATTTCTTAATTTTGACGGGATAATTAATTTTAAACCGGAGCATTTATTTCAGCGCTATTGAAAAAACACTCTGTCACAAGTGTTACGTCGCCGCCACCCACCCTCTGTGCTGGTAGCCCCTCCCACCTGCAGACCATCCATCTCCACCCCTCTGACATATGCTCCTGTCAGATTGGTTTACATATGAAACCCCTTCCTCATCTGTTTTTGTCACCTGTTCTCTTCAGCTTCATCTCTTCAGCTTCAGACATAAGCTGCGAGAGGAAAGGAAGTTTTCTCAGTGCAACAGGAACTCTTTTCCTGAAGGGGCCTTTAGACTTGCAGTGTATTAATTTAATCTTCTTTTCAGTGTCTGTTGTGAGACTTTCAGGCTGTTGTCTAAAAGCTGAAGCTGGCCAGACGTCTCAGGCTGGTTCTGCCTTGGCCTGCCTTGGAAGTAATCTGACACTGTACAATGAGATGGGTTGCTAGATGATGCCAGAGCCTCTCTTGACTCAAGGGAGATTTTGCCAGTTCCATAAGTGATTCTGCACTCTTGGGCTATTGTTCTTAGCCAGTACTGTTGCAATACAAGATTGTTCATTTATCCCTAAAACAGCCATCTTGCAGCAAGGGTCCTTATACATGTTCATTACAAAAAAACAGGACTTGTGAACTGTGACCTGTACAGTTGTCCAATGAAGGACAAGGGACCCCCTGGAGCTGTGACGATACTCCCGTATATTCATTTGTCATGTCACTCCGAACTCAGTGTTTGTTTGCATTGTCTCACACCATCAGCAGGTGCAGGTACCGGTCCCAGAGACTGGTGTTAGCATGAAGGGTTAAAGGTCAATGAGACATGAGTCTGGAGCTGTAATGTGTGGGAGGGGGAGTGTCTCTGCTGTGGTGATATGTAGTGGGGGAAGGGAGTATCTCTGCTGTGGTGAGGTGTAGTGGGGGAGGGGGAGTGTCTCTGCTGTGGTGAGGTGTAGTGGGGGGAGGGGGAGTGTCTATGTTGGGGTGAGGTTGTCCTTTTCCGGATGCTTCTCTCCACTGTCACCAACTGACACTGATCGGAAGGGTAATGCTGCCTCAGCACTGTTTGGGGGGGGTTCTCTCCAGACATACACTGTGTGTGTGTGTTTCCCTTGACTAATATTTACAGTTTTTTTGTATCATACAATGTGAGAAGTCATTTCAGAATGGTTTCGGTGCAGAAACGATTCTGTAATACTTTCGTGTTTTGGACATGAAAGAATATGGTCTCTTTTTTTCTTTCTGTTTCTCTCTCTTTCTCTCAGGTCAGAATGGCCCAGTGGAACCAGCTACAGCAGCTGGAGACGCGCTATGTGGAGCAGTTGTACCACCTATACAGCGACAGCTTCCCCATGGAGCTCCGGCAGTTTCTGGCACCCTGGATCGAGAGTCAGGACTGGTGCGTAGCCTGATGATAACCCTAGATCGAGAGCTAGGACAACAAAAAACCCTTAATGACATGGCTGTGATGAAAGATTTTAGTTTCTAATATTTTTTCTAATCTTTTTCTTGTCTGCGATCATCTCCATACCTTTGAATCCTAACCAGATTTACAGTAACCAGTAATGATTTGTTGGCCTGTCCACTACTTTCTTGTGCCTCTCCACCTCTGCATAACCATGGCGAGGAAATCCCCAAAGCCCATAATTCAGCTGTTTCCCTGTGCTTTAAATGGACACCAGTGGGTGATCTCATGCCCCATCTAAGTAGGAAGACGTTTTTCTGTCAGAAATGTTTGTAGGAAATGCCCATACATTAATTGCTTCCATGCCTTTATAATTACACCCACAGCACAAAAAATGTCATGTGGAACTGAGATCTTATTTTTGAAGGGCCATAAAAAATTGTGGGTAATGTAGCCTGGGCAACACTGGAGCCAGCTGCTCTATGTACAAGTCTTTATAAAGTCTGAATCCCCAGTGATGCACACGCCTGAGCCTCTCTGTGTGTAGAAGATGCCATGCTTTGTGTTTGTGTGAGAGTCCACTGAGGTCTTCAGTCCTAGCAAATGTTCGTTTTTGTTGTGAAGCTGAAATTGTTGTGTATAACATACATTGTCAAGATGTTCCATAGTAATGTGTTATGTGCACTGTTTGCATGGTAATGTGTATTATTTGTAATCTTAACTGTGAATGTTGTGTACAGAAGTAAGAAAGGTTATACACACATGCCCTAGTGGCAAAGCTGTGTGCATAACTGCAGTCTGAATCTGTAGAGGAACCACTGAGTTTGGAAGCACAGGGTAACACTAATTCTAAACATTAACCCTTACCCAGACCATCTGTAGCTACTGGATAAGCAGTGTCAGTGTTTTCATCCGCACTTCTGTGGAGTTTTGGTGCTTTTCTGTGTGTAAATGCAGAAACTGTTCAGTATGAGTCCCATGATGAACTGACCAGAGTCCTGTGCTCTGACAGGGCTTATGCAGCAAACAAGGAGTCGCACGCCACTCTGGTGTTTCATAACCTGCTGGGGGAGATCGACCAGCAGTACAGCCGTTTCCTTCAGGAGAACAACGTCCTGTACCAGCACAACCTGCGGCGCATCAAACAGCACCTGCAGAGCAAATACCTGGAGAAGCCCATGGAGATCGCTCGCATCGTCGCCCGCTGCCTGTGGGAGGAGCAGAGGCTCCTGCAGACAGCCACCACTGCACAGCAGGTCTGTACACACACACACACCCTCCACTGCACAGCAGGTATGTGCATACATACACACACGTACACACTTGCATAGATACGTGTGCACACAGACATGCATACACACACTTGTGAATGCTTTTAAAAAAGTGTCATCATGTCCACTCTTCTCTGTGCAGGAGGGACAGGCTGCCCACCCCAGTGGTACTGTGGTGACCGAGAAACAGCAGATCCTGGAGCACAACCTGCAGGACATCAGGAAGAGAGTGCAGGTGTGTTCACTTGACCCTAACCTGACCCTGACCCTAGAGGGTGCAGGTGTGTTCACTTGACCCTAACCCTAACCTGACCCTGACCCTAGAGGGTGCAGGTGTGTTCACTTGACCCTAACCTGACCCTGACCCTAGAGGGTGCAGGTGTGTTCACTTGACCCTAACCCTAACCTGACCCTGACCCTAGAGGGTGCAGGTGTGTTCACTTGACCCTAACCTGACCCTGACCCTAGAGGGTGCAGGTGTGTTCACTTGACCCTGACCCTAACCTGACCCTCACCCTAGAGGGTGCAGGTGTGTTCACTTGACCCTGACCCTAACCTGACCCTGACCCTAGAGAGTGCAAGTGTGTTCACTTGACCCTAACCCTAACCTGACCCTAGAGAGTACAGATGTGTTCATTTGACCCTGACCCTAACCATAACCTAATGCTAACCCTGACCCAGCCCAGCACATGAACAAGACGCTGTAGCAACCTCACGCATGAGCAGCTAGCATGAGCAGCTATTTGGTTTTTGTTTGCTATTTGGAGAGATCTGCACTATACAACATGGTCAGTAGCTGTTTATAATTGGATAATGTGTTGAGTCTGTTCAAACGTTGATAATAGCTCAATGTTGGACTTCTCCATGTGTTGGGGAAGGAGCGTATCCTCATGAGCAGCATGTTGCAGAAGGTCTGGTTGATGAGCTCCAGTGTCTGACTCAGTTCCTCCTGATTGCCTTCAGGATATGGAGCAGAAGATGAAAATGCTGGAGAACCTACAGGATGACTTTGACTTCAACTACAAGACTCTGAAGAGTGCTGGAGGTAAGTAATGAGATGACTGCTGCTTCACATATTTTATTTTAGATTGTGTGACATCATCTGTAGTCTCATTCATGAACTCTCCAGTGGCCTGTAATCTCATTCCTGGATATTCCAGTGGCCTGTAATCTCATTTCTGGATTTTCCAATGCTCTTTTCATGGCTCTTCCTGTGGTCTAATCCTGAGCGGTATTTTTCAGAGCTCTCTCAGGACCTGAATGGGAACAGCCAGGCCGCAGCCACCAGGCAGAAGATGGCACAGTTGGAGCAAATGCTGAGTGCCTTGGACCAGCTCCGGAGGGTGAGTCCACACACCAGCTCACACGCAGAGTCAGTACTGTGCCTCTCATGTGGGGGTCAGCACAGAGGTAAACAAACAGAAGTCATTACTCTGGCATAAAGGGGTTCATGTCGCAACAGAGCACAGTGTGGCTGAGTAAGTTGTGCACAGCAGGTCTTATGACGGCAGAAACAGCTGCTGACTGACATGGAGCCGTCACTCTCTGTCCTTCTTACAGCAAATTGTGACGGAGATGGCCGGGCTGCTGCAGGCCATGGACTTTGTGCAGAAGAACCTGACAGATGAGGAGCTGGCCGACTGGAAGAGAAGACAGCAGATCGCCTGCATTGGAGGACCTCCCAACATCTGCCTGGATCGGCTGGAGACATGGTACACACCAGAGATGGGTGTACGAGTGAGAGTGTGAGAGTGTACGAGTGTCAGATGGGCACTCGTGTGTGTGTGTGCGCGTGTGTGTGCACGTGTGTGCGTGCGCGCATGTGTGCGTGCGTGCGTGCATGTGTGTCAAAGATGAGCACTCGAGTGAGCGACTCGAGTCAGTCACACTTCAGTCACCTACAAAAAGACTTCAGACTTGACTTGAAACTCGTCCCTAATGACTCTCGACTCGACCAGGACTCGTCCAAAATGACTCATGAACAATAAGAGTCAGTCCTTTATTCAGGCGCTGTGTGCGAGTTATAGAAAAATGCTTTCTTTGTGTGTTTATTTTGCCATTATTTCCTATTTTTGTTTCGGTGATTTGGGACGCAGCGTATCGTTTATTGCAAGCAGGACACTGGAAAGACCATATCAAACTTCATAAGCACTTAATACACAGCCAGATAGGTTTGTTTAGTGTACACTAGCCAATACACAGGGTTCCCACGGGTCCTTGAAATCCTTGAAAGTTTGTGAATCTGAAAAAATAAGTTCAAGGCCCTGGAAAGTTTTTGAAAACAGGCATAAAAGACAGCCATCCTTGAAGGTCCTTGAATATTTTGGGGGGTTTTAAATTTTACATGGATGAAGACCGCAGTCAAGGAATAATAGGGCACAATTGGTAGGAAGTCAATATTTACAAAAGATTGCTATGAAAAAGATTGTCATAATGTTTCATAAAATTGTCATAAATATTGTCATACATCAAATCAAATCAAAGTTTATTTGTATAGCGCTTTTCACAACACATGTTGTCACAAAGCGCTTTACAGGATTTAAAAGGTTAACAATACTATGGGTCCAGAACCCTAATGAGCAAGCCAAAGGCGACAGTGGCGAGGAAAAACTCCCTATGATGGTGGGGATTAGGAAGAAACCTCGGGAGAACCAAGACTCAAAAGGGAACCCATCCTCCATTGGGCGGCCCGTTAACACACAAATTACACAAAATACAGACAAATACACAAGTCACACACAAATCACACAATCAGACTAAGTAAAGGTAAAAATGAAAGTTCTGGGTTTTGATATTGTCACTGTAAATGTCTGTTGATGAACGCCAGGCTTTCATTCCATGAGCAGCGATGCTGGTATTGTAGGCTCCGACTGCAATGTTACTCTCCAGATGAACCTCGGAGAAAAGATACGAGATGTAGTAACTATGTAACAGATTAATCAAAGGCCAAACTAAACAGATGAGTCTTTAATCGAGTTTTAAACAATGAGACTGTGTCTGAGTCCCGAATAGAGGCAGGAAGATTATTCCACATACATCATATTGTCATAAAATATGACCTGATATAGGGGCAGTCATGGCCTGGTGGTTAGGGAACTGGTCTTGTGATCGGAGGTTCGTGGGTTTGATCCCCAGACCTGAGGCCATGACTGAGGTGCCCCTGAGCAAGGCCCTTAACCCTCAACTGCTCACTTGTATAAAAAATGAGATAAAAATGTAAGTCGCTCTGGATAAGGGCGTCTGCCAAATGCCGTAAATGTAAATCTGATATGATACTTATAAAGATTTTAAGAAAGTCTGCAAAGTGATTCCTTTAGCATTAATTCAATTAATCAAAAATGTCATTTTATATTCAGAGTTGACTGTTTCGATGCCCGTTAAAAGTGAATGACAATCTTATTACACTTGAAGTCAACTAAGTTAATCACTGATGGTATGAGACAAAAGATGTAAAGGATGTAAAAGATGTAGAGATTCTTTCAAGAAACATCCTAATACAAATTATAAAACCACAATGGCTTGTCAAATGGCTCATATCTTCTAAAGTAAAAGAGACTCATTTCAAAATAATAAATAAGATATATCCTGTAGCAGTAGCGAACCGTGACCATTAAACCTGGGCCCGCTACACCCCCCTCCCCCCCGAATTTTTTTTCCTCTCCTAATAAACTGCATTAAGCAAAGTAAGTTTCCAAACAAAATAAGGTTCACAGCTCCGTGGTTCTCGGAAGCGGAATATGTAAATGAGGATGTCAGGACTGAATCTAAACTAGCTAGCGGTGGTACGCTAACGACAGCTAGCGTCGCCACAGCGGGCGGAAATTATCATACAGTTAAGCCCGCCCACTAACTGTGCGTTCACACCGAAAGCGACGAGAACGACACGGCGACCGGAAGTCATTAATTTTCAATGAGAGTGAGCGACGCAACGCGAATTGAGCGAATCGAGCGACGCAAACAAGTTGAGCTCGGCTCAACTTTATGCAAATGAGCAGTGATGCGCGGCGGCGACTACCAATCAGAAAGTATATTTGCACCCTCCTCCGAAACCACACCTCTGACTTTGGTTCCTACTGATTATTTGTTCCGATTGCAAAATGGAGGAGAGATTGATAGTGGCTGGCTGTGTTCGAAATAGTCTACTACATACTACTGGCATACTGATCGAGCCCCAAATCAGTATGTCGTATGCAGTATGTGACCAAAATGAAATTTTCCAGTACGCGAAACATACCCGGATGACCTACTACTTCCGCAAAATATTCCAGTACGCGAACAAAGCTATCTTCGTGGTGTACTGCATCCCATCATGCAACGCTACGTTCACGTGACCCCGTAGTGTGCTTTGCTTTTGTCGCATACTGGAAACTGTACTGCATACTACTACGAGGACCAGTATGCAGTATCCAGTATATACTGAGTCCAGTATGCAGTATCCAGTATGTAGTAGTCTATTTCGAACACAGCCATAGTCTCTGGATGTCCCGCACTTTACGAGGTGTCACTGTTTATTTACAGTACAAAATGTTTATTTTTGGAGGGAATACTGTTCATTTGTTAAAAAACATCTGCAATAAATTAGCATATACCCTATTATTAGTTATGATTTTTTTATTCCTGTTTGATCTTCGGGTCTGGGGTAAAAAGTAAAAAAATTACATAAACATTTTAGGTTTATATACTATGTGTTTTATACACACACTGTGTCCTGTCATCAATATATTAAAATAAATAAATACTGCGTCCTGCTTTAAAAAACGTGATTTGCATATCTGTCACGTGCTGCATGCCGGCGATGTTGGACACGCGACGCGATGCTGGCGACTCGGCGACGGAGAACGATTTTATCGCTTTCGGTGTGAACGCACAGTTAGAGGGAAGATATGATTGGTCAATTTTACGGTCATTTGAAACTGGTATTGCGCTGAATTATAACTGCCAGGCCCTCTGTAAACGAACAGCGGGCATCACAGTCCTGATAGGGGGGGAGACAGGCTCACAGGCTTCCACTTAACCCCTCACCTTCCAACACAGATTGAATAGACACGGTTGAATAATTGATTTGCTTATATTTTTGTAATTGTTTAGATGTCGATTGTAAAACTGTAAGTAGATAAAATAAATTATATATATATAATGTTTTGAGAATATTTTAGGCCCTCTGAGAGGGCATAGAGGGCCCTGACGGTTCCCCACTGTCCTGTAGCCATGTTTCTTGAAAGAAGATTTAAACTTTATGTGGATTCATGTACCTTTTGTCAGTCAGAAGATGAATTCCAGGAGTGTTTGTTTTTTCATGTCAACATTCACAAAGTTTTTGCATGGACACTAGAAACTCGATTAATCTCAAACTTAACATTCTTTCTTTTGATACCATTTTGGTCATTCTCCTGTAGAGAAATTTGTTTGTTTGTTCAGCACCGAAAGCTAGTGTTTCCTGTATGTAGTTAACGTATGTGTAGCCGCTTTATGTGAATGTCACCTTCTCACAGGTCCACTGCTAAATTGCCAGTCATGTTGAGTGTGAATTAAGTTTTCGTTTAATCAGCGCTTAATGTCATGCACAGAACACTTCAGGATGCATGGCTTGAAATGGCATTCGGTCTTTTGAATTTGCATTGAATTGACATCGTTTTTTGACAACATATTCAGGGGTAACAGTAGGTTAATGGTGCCAGGTGCAGTCCTTGAATTTGAGGAAGCTGGTCCTGGAAAGTCATTGAAAGGTCCTTGAATTTGATATTAACCAAGGTGTGGGAACCCTGAATACAGTTAATATATAAAACACACTGGGTGGGTTTGTTTAGTTTACGTTAGAGACTTGGTCATTACAGCTAGCTTAGTAGCCCCAATTAGCGTAATGGCCACTTGTAAACAAACATCAAAACAACCGACAATCAACATTTTAAGTATTTTTCTTTTTCTTTTTTTTTTTAAAGTACTTTTACTTTTTACAATTATTGTTTTGCAAGAGTGATGCATGTATACAATAATGTCCACGACTCATTTGAATTATTGAGAACTTTTTTCCGTAATAATATTTTTGTTTACTTTGACGCTAGTATCTCTATAACAGATGTTTGTCCCCCAATATGGCCACCACTTTAAGATCGTTTTACACCAAGACAAATAACCGGCATGGAAGGTAAACTTTCTATGTGATGCTTTCTATATGGTTTTGAGCACACGGAATTACACAGTTGTTGATGATATTTATATAGTTTTCAGATGTGATTTTTGCTCTCCGTGATAGAAGGGTGTCTGCTAGAATGAAAGGAAAGATCTATAGGACAGTAGTGAGACCTGCTATGTTGTATGGACTGGAGACAGTGGCACTGACAAAGATACAGGTGAGGGAGATGGAGGTGTCTGTGATGAAGATGTTGAGATTCTCATTTGGAGTGACGAGGAAGGATAGGATCAGAAATTAATTTATTAGAGCAGTGGTTCTCAAACTGTGGTACGAGCACCCCGCGGTGGTACGCCAGATGAACTCGGAAAATAAAAGATGCTTTGAGGTTTTTTTTTTTTTTTACACAACACATTTTTTTTTATTAAAACAGAATTATGACAAGTCCTGAAATTCAGAAACTAAAAGGGATTACTCGTATTATGTGCGGAGAAAATGTCGCTAAACAGTTCGACTTGGTTCATCTTTCAAACGACACGGCCACTCGCAGAATTGATGAAATGGTGGACAACGTCAGACAAACATTGACCGAGAGAATTAAAATGAGTAAATGCTTCTCACTGCAGTTAGATGAATCCATAGATGTCGCAGATTTAGCCAACTTGCTCGTTTACGTGCGATATGAGTATGAGGGCATGTCGCACGAAGACTTTTTGTGCTGTAAACCAACCACTACCAACACGAACTACAGGAGAACTACATTACAGGGTTGCCAACTTTTGACGTTCGCTTGGAGTGAGATTTTAACCTGGAGCGGGTGGCGAGTGTGTTTTGTTGAGCGGGGGGGGGGGGCGAACGAAAGTTGTTGAGCGGGGGGGGGGGGGGTGCCGAACGTAAAATGGACACAGATTCAGTGTTATATTGCCGGTGGATGGCGTGTGTCTCACGCTCAATGCGTGAGAGTTGACAACCCTGACATTATAACATATGTGTGTAATGAGCAGGGTTGCCAAATGCGTGAGACACACGCATTTGACCGTCTTCACACGCCACACATCCGATTTCTCACGTCGACAAAAAAAATCTAGTTTATTTACCTCTGATCCACATCTATGATTCAATGAGTTACTAGTTCGCTCTGGCGCCAACCATCGTGATATAATACTTAATTCGTGTCCATTTTACATCCTCCCGGTAACAATTTACATTCGCCACCCCGCCCCCGCCCCCCCCCCCCCCCCCCCCCCCGTCAACAAGGTAGGTGGTACGTGGAGGTTTTTCGTTTGACAGTTGGTGGTACTTTACTTTGTCTAAAAAGTTTGAGAACCACTGTATTAGAGGATCAGCTAATCCTTTTTTTTAGCTAATCAGCTAATCCTTTTTTTGGAGAAAAAGTCAAAGAAGCGAGATTGAGATGATTTGGACATGTACAGAGGAGGGAGGAGAGGTATGGTAGGTAGGAGGTATGGTAGGAGGTATTGGTAGGAGGGTCTTGAGAATAGAACTTTCAGGCAAGAGGAGGAGAGGTAGACCTAAGAGGAGGTTTATGGATGCAGTGGTAGAGGATATGGGAGTGGCTGGTGTGTCAGTGGAGGACACTCAGGGCAGGACCAGATGGAGGAGTTTGATCCACTGTGGCAACCCCTAAATGGGAATTGCCGAAAGAAGAAGATGATGTAATTTTTGCTAAAATAAAGTTAAAATATCATTCTAAGATGGGAGCTTACTTTTTTTTTTTTTACATTTCTCAATGGTATTGGTGATAAAAGACACAGAAAATACACAATACGTGGAAGTGACTGATAATGGAGGAAGCTTACAATAGGAGCTACCAAGGTAATATATAAAATAGTTATTTTCCATCTCCTAAGTCACTTAGCTTATCCTGGTATTGACTTGAGACTTGACTTGGACTCCAGCCTAAAGACTCATGACTTAACTTGGACTTGTATTTTGCGACTTTTGAACATCTCTGACACACACACACACACACACACACACACACGTCTGCATTGTTATGGGACACACACTCCATGTGTCCACATTCTCACCTTTTCTCTGTATGTCTCTGTCATTTTAATGATGTGTCTCTGGTGCTCTCTGTCTCTGTCAGGATCACATCACTCGCTGAGTCTCAGCTACAGATCAGGCAGCAGATAAAGAAACTGGAGGAGCTTCAGCAGAAGGTGTCGTATAAAGGAGACCCCATAGTGCAACACCGCCCAGCTCTCGAGGAGAAGATCGTAGACCTGTTCCGCAACCTCATGAAAAGGTGTGGCGCGCATGCACACACTCAGAATCAAAGAAGAAATTTAAGGTAATCACACCAGTCCATTATATGACAAGAGGCACATATGACTTGTGGTGCATTTGTGTCATTGCAGTGCTTTTGTAGTGGAGAGGCAACCTTGCATGCCGATGCACCCAGACAGGCCTCTGGTCATCAAGACGGGGGTGCAGTTCACCAACAAAGTCCGGTGAGACCCCCCACTACACACATCAGGCAGTAGCCACAGAGATGATTCACAGCACAGTTATGCGTAAAGTTTCTTGGTTTCTGTTTCAGGTTACTTGTAAAGTTCCCAGAATTGAACTACCAGCTCAAAATCAAAGTGTGCATTGACAAGTGAGTTGAGCTTTCATCCTGACAAAATGAGAGCCTACATGCACACACTGACCGATGCACACACAGACCGATTAACTTTTCCTGTTGTCCGTTTTCTTTCTTTCAGAGAGTCGAGTGAGGTGGCGGCCATCAGAGGGTGAGTCTCAGCATTCCTCTGAACTGTTAGGATTTGATATTCTGATTCTGACATTTCATCGTGTGTGAGAAAATGTGTGGGGAAAGATATGCAGATATACAGATGAAATGTCTTTTATTCTTCATGCAGGTCACGCAAGTTCAACATCCTGGGCACGAACACGAAGGTGATGAACATGGAGGAGTCTAATAATGGCAGTCTGTCGGCCGAATTCAAACATTTGGTAAGTACCTGCAGTGCATCATGGGAGTTTAATAGAGATCTTTCACTTAGGCCTAATGAGTTTTTTTTAATGGATCTATTTATTTAATTTACTGAAAATAGTAGATTAGTGTAGATCTTTAGTCTTACCCAGCCCTTTACATCTGATCCTCCCGTTGAACAGTTTAATCCTGGCACACCCACTCCCACTCATGAATGGGAGTGTATCAGTTTAATCCTGATAATCTTGATTGTGTCTTGTAGACTCTACGGGAGCAGAGATGTGGGAACGGTGGCCGCACCAACACTGATGTGAGTATCTCCACACCATCTCACCATCTGTTGCTGTGATGATTGGTGATGTGGTATATGATTACTGATTAATGGCTATAGAAAGAGCTGATGGGTTTGACCTCTTACCTGTAGGCTTCCCTGATAGTGACTGAGGAACTTCACCTCATCACCTTTGAGACTGAGGTGTATCACCAGGGCCTCAAGATTGACCTGGAGGTGGGAGAGCGAAACACACACACACACACAGACACACACACAAACACACACACAGTGCAGACTCTGTCTAAGTCTAGGCTTCGGGTGCTTTTCCATTAACTGGATAATTTAAGAGTCTCACGCCTACGTGCTTGTTAAAGTGGGAGGTGTCATTTCTCCCCGTGGTGTAGCAGATCTGTTGATCAGAACTTGTGTCAGGTCATGCCTGAGCAACTGGGTACAGAATCAAAGACAGTTGGGTTCAATTGGGTTGTTGCAGTGAATTCTGTAAATATTTAAATGATGGGTCATTAAGTTTATTACACACCTGGGAGTTCACTCTGGTTCACTCACCAGAATTATAATGAAGTCTTTTGGAGAGCTGTTGCCATGGCACACACTATAAGGTGACGGCAGAGCACTAAAGAGTCCACGGCCCTGTGCACATGGCTCTGATTGGTTAATCCAGGTCTGTGATTGACAGACTGCTGAATGTGTTTAGCAGGTGCTGCTAGATTCATGCGTCATTCTGCAAGGATTACCATGATGCAATTGACATTCCAAAAATGTACATGCTTTCACAAAAATGGAGATGTTCACTTAGCTAAATGGTGACGTCTTGTGCCATAAAGCTTGCTAACGGATTTAACATAAACAGGTTAGGCTGAATGTGTTTACATCACTAATGGATGTAACATGAACACAGTAAACAGGTTAGGCTGAATGTTTACATCACTAATGGATTTAACATAAACACAGTAAACAGGTTAGGCTGAATGTGTTTACATCACTAATGGATTTAACATAAACACAGTAAACAGGTTAGGCGGAATCTGTTTACACTGCTCACTGGTGTGACACGGGATATACCAATATACCAACAGTGTGGCCAGACATCACATCTCACTGAAAGCACTTCCTATTCTTGGGAGTTTTGATTTGCCACATTTTGAGCTGTTAAAGTGAGTCTTCTTGGATCATTATCCATTTTGTTTTCAGTTCAGTTTTTCCGACATGTTTCACTGGTGACCTGCAAGTTGTTAGCATGCCCTTTGAGTGTTCACTTAGACAGAAGCCCTGTCCTGTTAGACCTGCTAAAGCAGCTTGTGGTTTGATCCATGTTCATCTGCAATTAACAGGTTAACATGAGTTCCTTGAAACAGGTTTTTAGTTCACGTAACACCACTAACATTGTACACACTTGTGAAGTTTGATTTCAGGAACATTTGACTATTTCAACATCAGGAATGCTTCTCTTTCTCTCCTTACAGACTCACTCTCTCCCTGTTGTCGTCATTTCTAACATCTGTCAGATGCCAAACGCGTGGGCATCTATTCTGTGGTACAATATGCTGACCAACCATCCAAAGGTAAATATACACCCTGCGCTGTCGCCCCACAGTGGTCATGGCAGATGGGAGGGCAGATGGGACGTGAGCAGCTGTGTTGGGGTTTGTCTGCAGGGCTATTTGGTGTTTGACCTGTGCTGTCTGTCTGCCAGAACATGAAGTTCTTCACCAAACCTCCTGTGGACACCTGAGTTTAGTGTCTGACTGGTTCTGTCTCCCAGTTAGAATTGTCTGACTGGTTCTGTCTCCCAGTTAGAATTGTCTGACTGGTTCTGTCTCCCAATTAGAATTGTCTGTACTGATTCTGTCTCCCAGTAAGAATTGTCTGACTGGTTCTGTCTCCCTGTCAGAATGTGAACTTCTTCACGAAACCTCCTGTGGGCACGTGGGATCAGGTGGCTGAAGTGCTAAGTTGGCAGTTTTCCTCCACAACCAAGCGGGGCCTGACCATCGAACAGCTCACCACCCTCGCTGAGAAACTGCTCGGTGTGTGTGTGTGTGTGCATGTGTGCGTGAGTGTGTGCATGTGTGCGTGTGTGTAATGTGTGTGTTTCATTCTTCCTTGTGCATCAGGTCCATGTGTGAACTACTCCGGCTGCCAGATCACCTGGGCCAAGTTCTGTAAAGTAAGTTTCTGTTTTCTGTTCCTTTTCTTGGCCCACTGCAAGGTCTGCTGTCTACTGCAACTGTGTGTGTGTGGGTGTGTTCTATAGGAAAACATGGCGGGAAAGGGTTTCTCGTTCTGGGTGTGGTTGGACAATATCATTGACCTGGTGAAGAAGTACATCCTGGCTCTGTGGAATGAGGGGTGAGGCGGACGGACACACATGCCCGCAATCACAGACACACATGAACACACACACACACACACACACACACTCCATCCATTTAGCCTGCCTAAAATGTAACTAACTTGTGCTCTGTGTGTGTTAGGTATATCATGGGTTTCATCAGTAAGGAGAGAGAGAGAGCCATCCTGAGCCCAAAGCCTCCTGGGACTTTTCTGCTGCGTTTCAGTGAGAGCAGCAAAGAGGGGGGCATTACATTCACCTGGGTGGAGAAAGACATCAATGGTGTGTGTGTGTGTGCGCGCGTGTGTGTGTTTTGGTGGGTTTGGGACAAGAAAGAGAGAGAATTGACTCATTTCAATTGTACTTGTATGTTTGTTGTGCATGTGCATATGTGTGCGTGGGTGTGTGTGTAGGTAAGACACAGATCCAGTCTGTGGAGCCCTACACTAAGCAGCAGCTCAACAGTATGTCCTTTGCTGAGATCATCATGGGCTACAAGATCATGGATGCCACCAACATCCTGGTCTCTCCGCTGGTCTACCTCTTCCCCGACATCCCCAAGGAGGAAGCATTTGGAAAATACTGCCGGCCTGAAGCACAGCCTGACGCAGATTTCCCCGAGCCGGGATGTGGTAAGAGTGCACACACACACACACACACACCCACACACACACACACAAATCACTGCAGACTGGAGTAAGTTAGTCCGACAGTGTGGTAGCATTTAACAGGTTAGTATTTTGGTCTGTTAGTTTATGAGAATGCAGGTATGTAAGTGATTTGGTGTGTGATTATTAAAAAAAGATCAGAGGCTGCACATGTGAACACAGTGCCCATCCATCCATCTATCCATTCTCATTCGCTTATAAAGATCGGGGTCGTGGGGGCAGTAGCCTAAGCAAAGAGGCCCAGGATTCCCTCTCCCCAGCCACCTCTTCTAGCTCTTCAGCCCCATCTAGGGGGATACCGAGGTGTTTCCAATACAGCCGTGAGATATAATCTCTCCAGTGTGGGTCTTCCCCTGGGTCTCCTCACATTTGGACATGCCTAGGGAGGCGCACAGGTGGCATCCAGACCAGATGCCTGAACCACCTCAACTGTCTCCTCTCTACGTGGAGGAGCAGCAATTGTATTCCAAGCCTCTCCCGGATGACCATGCTCCGTACCTTATCTCTAAGGCAGAGCCCAGACACCCTACGAAGAAAACTAATTTCAGCCACTTGTATTCGCGATCTGATTCTTTCGGTCACTACCCAGAGCTCGTGACCATAGGCAAGACTGGGAACGTAGATTGACCAGTAAATTGAGAGCTTTGCCTTTTGGCTCAGCTCTCTTCACCACAACTGGTCCTGTATAGCGTCCGCAATACTGCAGCCGTAGCACCGATCCGCCTGTCAATCTTTCGTTCCATCCTTCCCTCACTCATGAACAAAAACTCAAGATACTTGAAATTACTCCACTTAAGGCAAGGACTCACTCCCGACCCAAAGAGGGCACTCCACCCTTGTCGGACTGAGTACCATGGTCTCAGTTTTAAAAGTGCTGATTCTCATCTCGGCCGTCTTGCACTTGGCTCCAAACTGATCCAGCAAGAGCTGTAGGTCTCGGCCCGATAATACCTACAGGACCACATCATCCTCAAAAAGGAGATGTGGTATCCTGAGGCCACCAAACCGATCCCCTTCCACCATTTGGCTCCATAAAAGTTGTGAACAGAATCTGTGACAAAGGGCAGTCCTGGCGGAGTCCAACTACCACCGGGAACCAGTCTGACGTACTGCCGGCCATTCGAACCAAACTCCTGCTCCGTTTGTACAGGGATTGGATAGGCCATCACCAAATGGCGGACCGCCATCACCAAATGGCGGACCGCGGTCCGGATCCGGACCCGAACGCCGTCCTGTCCGGACCCAATCACATTCCCGATTAACTGGATACGGACCCAAATGCCAAAAAAATTTTAACGGGAGACTATATTTTAAACCGGAGAATTTATTTTCAGACGAGTGTTACGGTCACCACCCATTTGAGTGTTACGTCCCCCCCCCCGCTCAACAACTCAACAACTTTCGTTCGCCACCGCGGACCCGGACCTAAGGTCTGAGCTATCTGCCAAAAATGGACCGCGGAAAGATTTAATTGATTACCCCTGGGATAGGCCGTAGCAGGGGGCCCCGTACCCTATACTCCCGGAGCACCCCCCAGAGGAATCTCAGAGGAACACGGGAGAATGCCTTTTACAAATCCACAAAGCACATGTGGACTGGTTGAGCAAACTACCATGCACACTCTAGGACCCTCGCAAGGGTAAAAAGCTGGTCCAGTGTTCCACGACCAGGACGGAACCCACATTGTTCCTCTTGGAACTGAGATTCGACTATCGACCGGACTCTCTTCTCCAGAACCCCTGCATAGACCTTACCGGGGAGGCTGAGGAGTGTGATCTCCCGATAGTTGGAGTGCACCCTCCTGTCCCCTTTCTTAAAAAGGGGAACCACCATCCCGGTTTGCCAGTCCAGAGGCACTGCTCGCGATGTACACGCGATGTTGCAAAGACGTGTCAGCCAGGACAGTCCCACAACATCCAGAGCCTTAAGGAACTCAGGGCAGATCTCATCCACCCCCGGATCCTTGCCGCCAAGGAGTTTCACAACTACCCTGGTCACCTCAGACCGAGTGATGGACAAACCCCATCTGAGTCTTCTAGTTCTGCTTCCTCTGTGGAAGGCATGATGGTGGAATTGAGAAGAAGTATTCGAAGTATTCCTTCCACCGCCTAATGATTTCTCCAGTTGAGGTCAGCAGATCCCTAGCCCCACTGTATACAGTGTTGTTCAGGAACTGCTTTCCACTCAGGGGTTGCCTGACGGTTTGCCAGAATCTTCTCGGAGACGATCGAAAGTCACTTTCCATGGCTTCACCGAACTCTTCCCTCATCCGAGTTTTTGCCTCTGTGACAGTCAATGCCGCGATCCACTTGGCCCTCCTGTAAGCGTCTACTGCCTCCAGAATCCCACAAGCCAACTAGGCTCGATAGGACTCTTTCTTCAGCATGACGGCCTTCCTTACCTGAGGTGTCCACAACCGGGTTTGGGTATTGCCGCTACAGCTCCGGTTTGCTGCATTGACAATGGAGTCATGGAACAAAGCTCACTCGGCGCAGGGAAGCAACCCTACCGGGAAAAATCCCAACACAGAGGCAGCGAGCTGGGGAGCTATAAGTAAGTCCACTCTAGCCCTCTGCCTTTCATCTTGGGCAATTCCAGAAAATAATAAATTCCAGCCTCTCTCGAGAGGAATGGTTCCAGAACCCAAAATGTATGGTGAGGTGACCCCAACTATATCTAGTTGGCATCTTTCAGCCTTGCACACCAGCTCAGGCTCCTTCTCAACCAGAGAGGTTACATTCCATGTTACAAGAGCCAGCTTCAGTAACCGAGGATCAGTACGTCAAGGCCCTCGCCTTCGGCAACCGCCCAATCCACAATGCACCAAACCCCTAGTACTACCTCTCCCACAGGTGGTGGGCCCATGGGAGAGTGAACACAGTGTATCAATTTGAAATAAAGAAAAAAAATTGTCTGAAGCCAGCAGTGTTGGGACAGTTTGAGGTGGAAGGCTTAACTGTAGACAAATGGCACAATGCAGGTGACCGAAGTGGGAGAACGGGGGAGAAGAGAGACCAGGCCCAGAGGCATCCTCACGAGACATGAGACATTTGGACAGACATTTGGAGATTTGTGATTCTAGTCAGTGTTAACCTTTGTATAAACTTTATTGGTAAAACTCAGTTTACATGCTACTGTGTAACAGAACCCCCGCGTTCCGCTATGTTTGAAAACGCTGGGAAGCTGGTGGGGTGGGCGTGGCTTGGTCCCAGAGGCGGTCTCAGAGCTCTGTGTCAGTCCGGAATCAGTGACCAATGGAGATTGCAGAGGAACGCCTTCATCTAAGACCCTCCCACACGTGAAATGTGTTCCAAAAGTCAGAAGCAAAAAACGAAGCAGAAGCAAAGAGAGATTCCAGAAGCAAAAGACCTTATTGGGAAAATCCAAAAAAACAAAAACAATGGAACCAAAAACTTGTCAAAATGCAAACGAAAATAAGTTTCAAATAACCAATTATATTAAAATATATACTTTTGATATATTTTTTTTCTGTTTTGCATTCATAACATATACTTTCTGCTCTTGGATTTACTTTTGCTTTTGTGGAACTATTGAAACAAAAATCACACCATATAGCTAGACGCTGCTGCTGACTCACAGTCGCCGACTGGGCTAGATATTAAACATGCTAGATATCTGCCGGTCGTCTGCGATGAGTTGGCGACCACTCGGCGAGTGTCTTTCAGCAGTTCACACTACACGACTGAGCGAGCGCCGAGTGATCGCCGATTTGCTTCCGACCACAGCTTCTGTCCGTGATCTACAAAAAACAGTCGGCGACTGAAAAACCAGCCTAAAATTGTGTAGTGTGAACCTGAACTTATTTCTCGCATATTAATGTTGATGGGCCCCCTAGCTATATTCACCTTGAGCCCCCAAATTGCTAAGTCCGCCACTGCCTAGATGTAGATTTATGCAGTGTTTTCATTGATCTAGGTAGCTGCATCTGAATTACTATAAATCTACACGCAATTAATTTTGAAATATTGTTTGCTTGGACAGTAGTATTCAAGCTACATTATCTAACTAATTATCTGTAACTTCAGATTTACAGTGAAGTCGATATTTGGAATGCTGATCGTGGTTTGAGGCAAACATTTAATATTTCTTTGGCTTTGGGTGGTAAACATTATCTGTGGCACTTTAGCTAACCATGGCGCCTAATTGTTAATAAACCCAGTGAACTGGGATAACCAACATGTCTCACGCATGCGTAAGATTGGCAGCCATAATTGTGCAGCATATGTCGTAAGACTCCATCAGAAATTATGTTGAATTACGCGCATGCGTTGTCTAAATGGGGTTAATGGCATATGCGGCACAGGCTCATTGCTGCCCCTGACAGGCCAGCTGTAACTGTAGAAGAACTGAACATAAATGTGGTGTCTCTGTCACTGCCCAGAAACGTATGACATTGAACGCTCTCTGCTTCTCCTGTCCACATTGTTAACACTCCCTGCTGGGTCCTTCACATGTGTGATCGTAGCCCTGCTGGGTCCTTCACATGTGTGATCGTAGCCCTGCTGGGTCCTTCACATGTGTGATTGTAGCCCTGTTTGAGCTGCAGAGGGCTTAATCACAACTACTCTTCATGTCACAGAAATGTTCCACATTGGTGGAGAATGTTCTACCTGTTCTACAGGGACTTATGTGCCGTGTTCACACTTTGTGTTTTTTGTTCTCCAGCCATTCAGCCGTATCTGAAGACCAAATTCATTTGTGTTACTCCGTAAGTATTCATTATTACTCCATTATTACTTTGTGTGCATGTGTGTGTTTGTATATGTGTGTGTGTGTAGTGTCTCATTTTCTTCGTTCTGTAAACGCGGAGGTGGTACCAGAATAAGGGCCAACACACAAAGCCAAAGAGCTGGTCAGTGTGGGGCTGTGTGATTGAAGAGCAGAACAGGCCAGGTTCAGTGTGGGGATTGGAGGTTCAGTGTGGAGCTGTATGATTGCAGGTTCAGTATGGGGCTCTGTGATTTGGAGGTTCAGTATGGAGCTGTATAATTGCAGGTTCAGTATGGGGCTCTGTGAACGGAGGTGCAGTATGGAGTTGTGTGATCGGAGGTGCAGTATGGAGTTGTGTGATTGGTGGTTCTTCACTACTTTTTCCTGCTTTTCTGTATTCCTGAACCTTCTGTGTCCTCAATGCCTCCTCCTCTCAGCCTGGTAGTCATAGTGACAGAAACAAGGAGCTACTTCCATACCAAACGATGCAGAATAATGTTGGACAGTAAAGCAGGCAGAGCTTCTATCATAGTTGTCATTCACACACTGGAGCACTAGACTTGCTTGTTGATGTGTGATGTAATTTTTTTTAAGGGTTCACACAGAACAGTTCCACATGGCGGGTTTGTAGTTACTACTGTGTGCAGTGTCTGCTCAGATCTGTGTGTGCACTCTGTTAAACTGGTCATACAACTTCAACTGATGAGTCCCTGTTTGCCCTTATTGAAGACACAATGCCATGAAACGCACATCTACTCACACATCTACACACACAAACATCTACATGCACATCTACACATGCCCATCTACATAGACATTTACACACACATGCATGCACACACACACGCACAACTACACACGCCCATCTACATAGACATCCACACACATGCACATGTACACACACACATATACACACACGTGCACATCTACACACGCACATCTACTCACACATCTACACAAACATACACACGCACATCTACACACGCTCATCATGACACACAACTACACATACATTTACATTTGCACTTCTACAATATCATCTACGCACACACACGCACATCTACGCACACACATTTACACACACATCCACACACACACATGTACATCTGCGTGCGTGCGTGCGTGTGTGTGTGTGTGTGTGTGTGTGTGTGTGTGTGTGTGTGTGTGTGTGTGTGTGTGTGTGTGTGTGTGTGTGTGTGTGTGTGCGCGAGAGAGTGAGAGTGTGTGTGTGTCAGGCTGTAAACTGACCTCTTTCCGTAGGTGTCCCTCTGTCTTCATGGACTTCCCGGACAGTGAACTTCTGGGGAACAGCTTCCCTGGGTAGGCACGAGGTGTGTGTGTGTGTGTTTGTGTGTGCATCTGTGTGTGTGTGTGTGTGTGTGTGTGTTTGTGTGTGAGAAACACCTGTGTAGTAACACAGTATGTGTGTGTTTAACATAGTGGCGTGTGTGGAACAGGAGATGTATCCAACATCACCACTTCTTCAGTTATGATTCTGTAGCTGGTCTGCCATGCAGTAGCTACACATGGCATGACTACATAACATCAGCACAGTGTTACTGTCGGAACCAGCAATACAGGATAATACAGGCAGGGTTCAGACTCCAGGGTTCTGGGTTCAGACTCCAGGGTTTAGTGTTCAAGCTCTGTAGTGGAGGAGGCAGACCCCTGGGCCATGGGCTTTTGCTGCTGCAGTGAATAGGGTTGTGTGCTGTGGGAGCCCCAGGTGGGCTCACTGCTGTCAAGGGTCTTCAGATCATACAGGATATGTCCCGTCTTCTTCTGTATTTATGTTGATTTGGCTTTCCTCTCACTCCTACATTGGTTCAGCTTTGACGTGTACTTTAATTGACAGATATATGCAGGAAATATTTTGTTGGGTTTTGTAAGGTTTTCTAGGTCTGCAGCCTGGGAGGCGTCCTCCATTTGGTTTGGAGCGTGGCCCACCGTGCTCCTTAGGAAAAGACATCACTGCTTCTGTCTGTCGCCTCAGCAGAGCTCCATGGACTCTCATGAGCCATGTTAATATTCTCTCTTACTTTATCACTGCTAGCAACACTCTCGCTCGCTCACTCTCACTCTCCCCCTCCCCTATTTCCGTATGTCTCAAAATAACATTACTATATTGCCCTTAATTGTAACAATCACAATTGTTGCTATAGTGATTAACATTATTGTTACCCACTGTAGACTCACACACATACAGACCCATTCCAAAAATTAGAATATCATGGAAAAGTTTATTAATTTCCATAATTCCATTCAAAAAGTTAATCTTTCATAGATTATAGATTTATACAATATACAATTTATACAGTTTAAATGATTTCAAGTATTTATTTGTTTATTTTTACATAATTCGGGCTTCCAGTTCATAAAACCCACAAAAACAGGAATTTTAAAAAATTTGAATATTGTGGAGAAATCAGCCCAAACTACTTCTGTTTTTGCAGAAAAAAAATAAATGAGGATTACATCAAATCAATCAAAATATGGTACTTTCAAATGATATGTCAATCTTCAATACTTGGTTGGGAATCCCTTCGCTTTAATTACTGCCTTGATGCGACGTGGCATTGCCTCGGGAGTTATGGAAGTCCAGATTTCCTTGATACTTACTGTTTGCTCTTTTTTGTTTTTGGATCTGATGGCCCTCATTTTCCTCTTGAGAATACTCCATAGATTCTCAATGGGGTTTAGGGCCGGTGTTCTGTCAATTTGTCCTACCTTGTCGAAATGTCTTACCGTAGCGCATATTGATAGATGTGTCTGTTGAATATTTCCTACGGTGTCCGAGGGCATCGCTAATTTGTAGACGTATCTCTGTAGAGTATGTTTACCTTATGGAAACGTCATAATGTAGCGCAAATCAGCATTTAAAAGGTAGGATAATCTTTAAATTAAGTTTTATTTTGCATATTCATGTATTGTTATTAATATTAATACAAGCAAATGGGATTATTTACATGTTTGTATGAACATGTTTTAAGCCTGTGTGAAAATGAGGAGGCAGGAAAAATCGATGGGTGTAGTAGCCAGTCACCAAAATTATGACATAATAGTGATTTGCGCATGCGCAGCAAGCCTAGGTAGGAGCGCTCGATGGGTAGGAAAAATCGACAGAACACCGACAAGTGCTTTTGGTGGCATGGGCAGGGGCCAGGTCCTGCTGGAAGATGAAATCTGCTTCTCCATACAGATCCTCAGCAGAAGGAATCATGAAGTCCTCTAAAACATTCTGGTAGACTGCTACGGTGACGTTGGATTTAAGAAAGCAGAGTTTACCAACACCTGCACCAGATACTGTACCCCAAATCATGACTGACTGTGGATATTTCACACTGGACCTCAAGCAGTTTTGGTTCTGTTCCTCGCTCATCTTCCTCCAAATGCTTGGACCTTAATTCCCCATTGACAGGGGAGACCCCCATTTAGAATCTATGGGGTATTCTCAAGAGGAAAATGAGGGCCACCAGACCCAACGGCAAAGAAGAGCTAACGGCAAGCATCAAGGAAATCTGGGCTTCCATAACTCCCAGGCAGTGCCACAGGCTGATTGCCTCAATGCTACAATAACCTAACCTAACATATTTGTTTCTTACATGCTGTGTACTCGCATGCATAGCTGCTCATATGAACATATGTAATTGACATTTGAATTTTCATTCTTATATCCCAACAAGTTCAGCTTCTTCCTCTAGGGGTTTAACCTCACAAACACCTGCACAAACACCTCACGTCCTGACAGCAGTCTGTCCCACACCATCATACTGCTGTCCTTTTCCAAATGTTTGAGATGCATGTTAAACCCTTATGTACATCTGTACTGTGTGTTTTATGTGTTGTGTGTACATGAATAATTGTATGTTAGTAATTGTGTGTGTGTGTGTGTGTGTGTGTGTGTGTGTGTGTGTGTGTGTGTGTGTGTGTGTGTGTGTGTGTGTGTGTGTGTGTGTGTGTGTGTATTAGGTGTAGAATGTTTATGATGCATGCGTAGTGCTGTGATATTTACCTCACAGTCGGACATACTCACCAGTCTAATCACAGTGTGCCATCTATGCATGTGTGGTTGTGTGTGTTACTGGAGGGAATGTGGGTGTAACTTGCTCATCTAAGTCTGTTTGTGGGTGTGTGTGTGTGGATGTGTGTGTTGCAGAACGAACTCAGGTAACACCAGTGACCTGTTCCCTATGTCTCCCCGAACTCTCGACTCTCTTATGCAAAATGAGACACACGAGGCGAACCCTGGACCTCTCGGTAACACACACACGCACAATACATACATGCTACACACGATACACCCAGTGGACACAACACAGACAGACAATATATATGCACAGTACACACATACACATAATATACACAACATGCATATGAGAGACACACCACACAAAACAAACACAGAAGACACATACAAAACACACACACAATATACACTACACACACACAAGTACTCGCACAATATACACAAACTACACACAATGCACAAACACAATACTCGCAGTACACTCAAATAATACACAACTAATACACGCTATTATTGCTACCGTAACACTGCAGTTTTTCTCAGGATCAATATAGTTTTCTTATCTGTCTGTCTACCTGTCTACACACTCCTTACGTGTGTGTGTTTTTCTGACTATCTACACACTCCTTAAATGTGTGTTGTTCTGTCTGTCTACACACTCCTTACGTGCGTGTTGTGGTTTGTCTTGTTCTCGTAGAGTCTCTCACTCTGGACATGGAGCTGAGTTCGGACGTGGCCTCCCCCATGTGACCTTGCGCTCAGCTCCGCCCACTCAACCTTCCCTTCTGGAACTTTCTGTCTCCTGGAGACTGATTTGTTTTCCTCCCCCTTCATGTACATATTGCACTTATAAAAGGTGCTGCTCCTTTTCCTGGGATCCTTTTTGCCATAGCTGATAATGTACTAGCATAAAGCTATTCTCCTTCAAGATGTTAGTGACCTTTCTTTTGCTAACAGTAACGACTTTGTTAGCTTGCATTTATGTGATTGTCTACTAACATTGTAAAATGTTTAGAAGATTGACTATATTAAATAATCCTGTACTATTTTTACCCAGTTGGTTGCCAAGTTACCACCTGCAGAAACGTTAGCAGAAAGAACTGATTCTGAATTATTGCAGTTGTAAGTGTGAAGTTTATTGGCGTGCCTGTTTGCCAGAACAGACCCGTGTTTGATGAAGGTCCCTGATCCTGGTGGTCAGGACTGAAGTCAGCTTGCCTACTAAAATCTCCACCTGCTTTGGTCTCCTGTAACCTACCAACCAGAATGAAGATAGTCTGTATCAAGAACCATTTATTATGTTTGTTTATTCTTTTATTCTTTCATGCAGTTGTTTTGTGGACATAAAATATAAGAAATGCCATGATTTAATTTGTAAAACAGTATGACATTGTATGACTGCAGGACATTGTAAGACTGTATGACATTGAAAGATTGTATGTCTGTATGACATTGTGAGACTGTATAACAATGAAAGAGTGTGAGACTGTATGACTGTGAGACTGTATAACAATCACATTTGGCTTTGTGTTCTGCTTTTGTTCTGCTCCAGTGTGATTTGTGTTGTGTCTGTACTGTACTGAGACTGGAGGAAGAGTACCGTACACTGTCTATCCCAGACAATCCTCCCAGCCAACCCGCTGGATTCCCTTAGACCCCCAGACCCCCCCCCCCCCCCCCTTCCCCCTGACATCTGCCTTTGTGTCCATCATCCTGCCTCTGCTCCTCCTCTCTGTCTTTCTCTCTCTTTCTGTCTTTCTCTCAGTCTGTCTTTCTGTGTTTCCCTCTGTGTATGCTTTTCTCTCAGTTTATGTGTCTCTGGTAGACCACATGTAGTGTGAAGGGTGCACACCTTCATCATTACATCTCACTTACTGATGTCATTTAATCCAGACACATTTTATCAGCCTTTTATGTGCTTTAATGGTGCTGCTAATTAACTGTACATGTCTGTCTGCCTTTAATGTTCTGTAGTAAAGGTTACATAAAGAATGAAAGAAAAGAAAGCTAAATTTTCAATTTCAAACTGGTTTCAACTGGATGACAAAATGCGACTATGCCCTCCCTTTTAATAAGTGTTGTTTCTAATAGCCTGTCTGCCTTGGTGGTTTGCCTACGCGAGCTTTGTAGCCCAGTACCGCTCTTCACATGTTGTACATTTAAACTTCAAAACTCTCTGTACAGTAGCTGCGCCCAACCTTACTTTTAATTAAAAAAAGAACACGCTACGTTACCTCGCGTGCTCATTTCAGCAAATGCATCACATCTTCATACCATCATATCTTCACGTTATCGTATTATCATAAAGCCGTAACTGTAGCGTGTGCAGGATTAAAGCGCACGCGAGAGGGAACGCTGCTGTCCGCTGCTAGCACGGGCTCTGCGTGTGTGCACGTGCGCGCGAGTGCAGATAGCGGTCTTTTGGGCAATGTGATAGGATTAAGGGGGTTACTTTAAAAACGTATTCTTTTACAGATTACTGAACACCTATTCAATATGACTGCAATTCAAATAATTACTGCATTAAAACAGCAGGATCTGGTTACATTCATATAGGAATTCATTACATTCGTTTAGATTTTCTTTTAACCCCTTCAAGAGTTTCACTGGTCCTCTACCAGATCGTGTGGTAAAACTCGCAAGCTCCTGTAGTTTCTCTGAATCATAAAATGATCAGCAGAAGTTTGGCGGGGGACGCTCAACAGGGGATTTAATGACTCGTACATTTTAAAGTGTTGGTAAAGATAGTCCCATGAAGGCCTGTGTAGGTTGTGAGGGAGCGCGAATTGCTGACCGTCATCTGTGGTTTTCGCTCACATCGCGCTGTAACTTCAGCGTTAGCAGCAGTGACAAACTGACTTCGGGACACAAATAACAGAACAATTCGACATCAACGCTGTCAACCACAATAATCCGTGATTTCGACTAAATACAAAAGCAAATTATTCCATCACATCCTAACATATAGTCAATACCGAAACAAATACTGAATTCACGCACAAAATAATCTCTATTTCTAATCTATCTCTGTCTCTAATATGAAAAAAAAAATCTGTTCACGATCATCTAATTTCATGCTTAGAATCAACAAAGTGAGTCGTCGTACTATAGCCTAGTAGGCTAATCATATTTTGAATGTAAAAGTAATCTAATAAATGTTTTATGTACATGTGACTGAATAGTCCTGTATTAGTGTTAGGTTAGGTCTACCTGTTACCTGTATGGTGTTAACTGTATGGTTTTAGACGGTGTGACGGACTGTTTGTTCTGCATGGCCCCTGAAACCCCTTAGTCATTTCCTGGATTTATTTCACACAGCTCTTCAAGATGTTTCTATCGCCTTCCGTTACCATTGCAAACAATTCCTGTACAGTATAAGCACTCAGAAACGAAACGAGATCGACCCACTACAACAAAATATGTGAGCGTGTGTTACACTCCCGTGCGTCCAGACTGCATTGCTCCCCTCAGCGAGAACTAGACCAGTTAGTTCCGATTTCGCAATGTTATTGAGAAACGTTGTCTGAAAGGCACTCTGTTCGCATTTTTTAAGTATTTGTAGCCGACTCCAGCACGCCATCTATCTGTGTGAACGTGCTTGTTAGATCACGACCTCGTATGTAAGTGTTGTGCTTGGACGCAGGTGAGTAATACGTTTTCCATTTCTACTTTAAAAGATGTCCCCAATATAGTGTTCTGCACAGATCTGAGTACAGACCCATTCCTCATCTGTGTTGATGCTAGCGAAAATTAGCCTCAGCTCCAACATTTAGAGCTTTTCAGCACGATATGCATTGTTCAGCCTATTAATTAAACCAGACCATTATGTACGTATAGTCAGCTTTAGCTCTGTCACAGTTAGCTGCATGCAACATTCAGTTAGCTAAGTAAATTTATTTTATGCTATAGTCCAGAGTTTTCCCTTTGAATAGAATTAACTACTGAGCATATAGGGTGGTACTCTAATGTCAAGCTATACATATTAATTTTACTGGCACAAATCATATATTAGGCAAATGCAGTCATCTAATAACTAGATGACGCCATCCCTCTTAGCGCCCCATGTATGGAATCTTGGACACGCCACTGCGCGCATTTGGCCATGTCACGCGCCTGGAGTCCTGTTAGCACGAGCAGTTTATTAGCACTTGCTGAGGCGGGATGGAAATGACGCCTACTACCAGGAACAAGAAAACAAAGAGGAAAACATAATCAGAATGGCACCATGTCGCGTTACTGGCCTGGCGTCTAGGGAGCACTTGACCAGATGTTCGTATTGCGTAATAACGTTTCGACCGCCCCCCCTCACCAAACACACACACACACACACACACACAAACACAGCCAGGCTTAAGTACACAGCTGGGCCAGCAGGTGTCAGGTTTGATCTTTTCATGCTTTGTGGTTCGTGCCACTGCCTGTCAGTTCCAATCAGTGTTGGCTAGTGTGACTTAATTAATAACTCACATTTATAGATCTATCTATCTATCTATCTATCTATCTATCTATCTATCTATCTATCTATCTATCTATCTATCTATCTATCTATCTATCTATCTATCTATCTATCTATCTATCTATCTGTCTGTCTGTCTCTCTGTCTGTCTGTCTATTTAGAGAGACAGATATGTACTTGGGACAGATTGTGTGTGTGGGTGTGTTGGAGAGAGAGAGAATGAGGACATTTCAAAACAGAAAAGCTGCAGTTTCATAGATCAATGTTTGATCAACACAGAATTCATGCGTGTTAGGCTCCAGTCTTTAAGGCGCTCCAAAATGTGCTTTGTGTAACAACAACAGCAGCCTGGCTGGGACAGTCTTGTTTTCATTTTCCTTCCTTGTCTAGACACCTGTCAGTCTTTCTGTCTGTCTGTGGACATGAACGTGCCTTGTGTCATTACTACCAAATTATTTTCATATTTTTTGATATGCCGTTATCTTAACCACATAGTTCTGTAGGGATGCAATATTAATAAAATCACATCCCATTCTCCATCTTCTAACATTTTCCTCCTTTGTCGCGCAAGAAAGCATTTTAAATTTCTCTGTTTGCTCAGATGGATATTTGACAGCCTCCGGGGCCTGTTTGGCCTCCAGCGGCGTCACCCTAGGATCGCTCTAGGCGCTTCCTGCCTGCTCAGCTATTATCAACAACAGAACACCAGGAGCTACTTACAGACCCTGTTCAACAGTTAAAATCTGTAAATCAAACAATTACCCCAGGTTACGAATTATAAGTAAGAACACGTATAATGCTAGTACATTTTTTGTTTATTTTTACGGCAGTTTCATGGGGATGCGTTTCAGATAGCACTTTATATGTCAAGTCGTATTAAGCGCGTGTCCATTCGGATACAAAACGTTTGTAAACGACAGTACAGAAAACCCCTCACGCCATCATTGTGTGTTGTAATAATATCGCCTCTGGGCTTTTCACCCAGATCTGTGTTTTTGTGTAAAGTTGAATCAGCGGTTAAGAAAATTCGCAAAAATAAACAACTTGTAGAACACGCGCTCCTACTGGTCACGAGGCAGGTTTCTGAAACGCAAATATTTTAATATCCTAACTCAATGAGCTCCAGCTATTTGTTTATCAGGTGAAATAATATTGCTACGATGTTTGTTTATGTTTTTGTCACAAAGTTAATCCAACGAACCGTTTAAAATAGAAGTAAGCATCCTGCCAACCTGCCTTCTGGAACGCAAAAAAGAAATATTCGAACGTTTCAGTTTGAGGAAAACTGGACATATTTAGATTGAAGATAAAAAATGATGTCAAAATGTATTTTAGGAAAGGTTTACAGAGAATATCACAAACATTCAATATAAGAAACACAAACAAGATATTTGTGGAATTATGATCAGCAATAGAAGAATAACAGCCGTCTGATTTATAGTTTAATTGCAATGGTGCGTAGGGTGAGAGAACATATAATTTATGTTATTCTAGAAATATAATTCGGCATGTAATGTTATAGAAATAACATTTACGATAACTACATTTTTGAACGACCGTGCTTGGATATGGCAGGATTTGTCACTAACGTATTATGGGTCTGAAATAGTGGGTAAACTGTTTTGTCGGGGGTGATGCTTAAAACACGAGTTCAGATGAGTACAATATTCCAAATGTACCGCACGTGTGTTTACGGCTCATTTTGGACCAAGTCGTGTTCCGCACGTCCACGCGCCCTGGGGAGCTCGGTCCTAGTCCTGCGCGAGCACTCATGCTGCCTCGCGATCTTCTAACTGCCTGCTTTTGCGTTTAATACAGATTCGCTTTAATCTCAACACGTGAGCCATAAAAAGTCACATTAATCAAAAACATATATGCCACCAGAAGTACGTCTGCGAGTAAGCGATAAGAAATTACATTTACGCGTACATAAATTATGAACTCTAACAAACTGCAAGAAACAACACCGGAAGTGGGCGGTTAGTGGGGGGACAGAGCGAGAGAGCGCGCGCAAGAGAGAGACGAATGGAAAGCTGCCTAACGCACTGGTGAAGACAGACAGGCAGAGAGGTCGCCTTTCTGGGTCGTGGGCGATATCCGGAGCTTTGCTGTACTTTTAAGCGACACGACATCAGATTTAAAGGCCCTATCAAGGTAGGTCTCGTGCATCTATGCGCGTCTGGTTCGTCATGAATATTTTCCGTCGGTCCCAAGTACTTTTATTTCAATAATACGGCGTGTGACTCCGTAAACAAACTAACGTCCACGGTTGAGTCGTTGGACGTTGAGCGATCCAGCGGACTGGCTTCCTTACACTAATGTGTGTTTATTATCGCGTGCGCTGACTGCGAACTTTAGAGTCTTACTGGGGCTCTTTTGGCGTAATCACGTTAGGAGCTCAGCTTTTATTTCGCCTCCGTTTCTTTGGCGCCGGTGTTTCGCAAGCCCTAAGCTCGCCCCCACTATTTATCGGATCAACAGGCGAGGAGTCCAAGCCCCGTCCACGCGCCTGTCAAGCGGAGAGGACGCGGCTCCAGCGCAGTCCAGCACGCTCTGCGAACTGCATTCTACTTTGCGACCTTTCTCGGTCAAGAATAGAACACGCAATTTAGCCCATATATTTATAGTTTACTCTAGAATAGTTTGCTTCGGAACGTGACATTGAGAGGGTTGGTGTGATTATTATACGAAGACGTGCAACGCACTGAAGTTTGGATCAGGCTGGTCATCGTTAAGCGACAGCGTTTGTGTGGAGCTGATTTACGTTTCTCACCGCCGTAATGCGTTAAGGTTTAAACAGGGAAACATTTCTGTGGTAAGGTTTATAATGTTTGAACATCCTACGTCAGTTCGTGTCATCATTTATAAAAAAAAATTGAAAGCACGCGACTAAGATTTTGCTTGCACAGCTGATGAAGGACCTTAATATATAAGTATGTGTGTGTGTGTATGTATGTATATATATATATATATATATATATATATATATATATATATATATATATATATATATAGAGCTATATCAGCCTCTGTCTCGGGGGTTACAGTTTATAACAGTAGCCTTTTTCATAAACCCTTTTGTACTTAGTTATGGAAACGTTTAGGAAATTGCTGACAGTTGAATTATTTACTTTCATTTCTGAACGGCTCTAGCACTTGTGTGAAAGTTGTAGGCAGAGTGAAGTTTGAGTTTCTATTTTGATTTTATCTAGGAGACCTTAGCAGGGCTTCCTATCCGCTCATACTGTCTGCTTCCGCCGTAGGACTGTTGTTGTTGTTGTTGTTGTTGTTATTTCACATAGTGTGTGTTGATTGTGCATGTTTGTGGATGTGCGTGTCTGTGTGTGCGCGCACACGTTTGTGGATGTTTGTGAGTGCATGCTTGTGTGTGAGTGCATGTTTGTGAATGTGTGTATGCATGTATTTGGGTGTGTGTGTGTGTGTGTGTGTGTGTGTGTGTGTGTGTGATGGTATCCCTGAGTTTGTGTGCCCAGCCCTCATCATTACTGTAGCATGGTGTCTAGATGCACAGGCAGTGGATGCTCTGTTCAGCTGGAATACTGAACTCAGCAGACGTGGATCACAGCCCTCACCCACTTCTGTCCATCCTTCACCTCCACCCTTCACTTCCACCCTTCACCTCCCCTCTCCGCCCTCCACCCTAACCCTCCACCCTTCACCTCCCCTCTCCATCCTCCACCCTTCAACCTCTGCCCTCACCCTCCACCCTAAACCCTCCACCCTCACCTTAGCTGATGTAGTTGTATGCTTAAGTCCACACAAATTTGACACATTCATAGCGGTAGGAAAACTAATGAGAGTGAAAAACAGAAGAGACACACTGTCTCACACACTGTCTTGGTCTCTGAGTGTGTGTAGAGACACACTGTCTTAGTCTCTGCGTGTGTGTAGAGACACACTGTCTTGGTCTCTGCGTGTGTGTAGAGACACACTGTCTTGGTCTCTGCGTGTGTGTAGAGACACACTGTCTTGGTCTCTGCGTGTGGACAGATGAGAACTGGCCAGTCCTTGTTCATTGTTTGGCAACTCCTGTCACTCCTGTTCACAGCTGGACTCTTGGTGTAAGTTTTTAATTACTGATGACCTGGGGGTTATGGTGGGAGATTCTTCACTTTCAGTCATCCGAGATGAACACGGAGCCGTTTCTCCCAACATCTCCCAGAGGAATGTGTGCACACGGTTCCATGTCATTACGTTTGGGCTGCTGTGTTTAGTCCTGTATATGAACCACATCATGTTTTAGGTTAGATTGAAGGGTCAGGGTTGAAGTAAAGCATTAAAGTTAGCAATCAGGGGTTAGGGATTGGAATTATTTTTTGTTTGGTTTGCCATTTTAGACTTTTTTGTGAGCCTTTTGTATACATCAGATGTGTGAATAGCATCCGCTTGTGTACAATAATGAGCTCTGAACAACTGAGGAGTGTGTCTCACACAGCAGGGTGCTGACTGTTCCTCTAGCACACCCTGAGGGTTGGGGTTTACCCTGAGGGTTCGTGAGTACCCTGAAAGCCTCCACTTCTCCTGCAGACGTTGGTTTGAGATCATTTTGAACATCAAGCACCTGTTGTTCTTCCTGCTGAGGATATGGACACTGGCCTCTGTGTAGTAGCATACACTAACACTCACTAACCCAGTTACTGCAGTGTGGTTCATATTTATTATCTGTCAATCACTGTTTTTTTACTCTCTCTCTATCTCTCTCTCCTCCTCTCTCTCTCTTTTTCTCTTTATGGAATACAATGTTAAATATATATTTACTGGCTCTCTCCCAGTCTCTCCCACTCATCTATCTTTGTGGACTTTCTTGACCTCTGGCCACTGTGGGCAGTAAGACCGCAGAGCACTGGCATTCACTCGCTGTCCAGCACATCCTACGAGAAATCAGGAATGTGTGGACTTTGGCAGGCGATCTGTATGGAGAGAGGTCAAGGGTCATACCTTAATGAAAACCATAAGCGTAAATACTGCATATCACATTTCATGCAAAGGCGTGTGCTCCTCCAGGACGTGCTCCTCTGCCCCTGCAGGCCTTGCTTACTCACACACCTCCAGACTCAGGCAGTGATTTTTTTTTACGGATAATCACTGTGAAGTGCATTTTACCCAAGACTATGTGTACCTGGCCGAATATGTCTGTGTAGCCCACAGGATGGTGATTAAGGTTAGTTAGGGTTAGGGGGTTTGTTAGTGTTAGTTAGGGTTAGCTAGACCCAGGTCGTCCAGATTGGTGAATAAATCATCCTGCTTACTCCTGTCGTGGTGGGGGGAGTGTGTGAATGTGTGTTACTGCAGGACAGTGGGAGTGTGTGGGGAGTGTGTAGCAGCGGGTGACCAGCAGCTGCTGCTGTTCCGTGCTTCTCCACCTAGCCTGTCTCTGACTCCACACCCTAACCCTAACCTCACCCTGACCTTCTCCCCAACCTAACCTTACCCTCACCCTAACCTCACCTTAAACTCACCCTGACCCTAATGTGCTATCTGATGGTGGAATGTAGCAGATATAGCTGGGGTTCATGTCTGAGATAATCTGGTGTGTTATACTTGTTGGTGGACAAACCAACTGAAATCTATCCCCCTAATCCCTCCACTCCAGTAAACCCAGTAAAAAGGGTCCACTTAATGGCCCACTCACATTGCATGTGCTGGATACTCCAGAGGACAGAGTGGTATGGTCCAATGTCCCAGGGTATGGACATGCAGCCAGCTCCAGAGCCAAAATGTCTCTTTATGTTTCGCAACCTTGTTGTTCACGTGATGCATGCTTGTGCCATCTGCCACAGTGAAACACCGTAAGACACAGTTTGACACGGTGATGGTGCAGCACCACCAGGTCTTTATGACTGTGTCTTGTGGGAAATATCTCAGCCAATTGCATTAAGCTGCCTCTGTTTTGGATTGTATATCAGCTCCTATCACTGATCCCTTCCTCTTTGTTCTCTCTCTCTGTGTGTGTGTGTGTGTGTGTGTGTGTGTGTGTGTGTGTGTGTGTGTGCGCGCGTGTGTGTGTGTGTGCGCGCGCGTGTGTGTTTGTTTCTGGGTTAGGTGGGTTTGCAGTTTATCTGATGAGCCATGTTTGTTCTGTGTTGCACTCTTTTGCAAGTGACCTTGACTAAAATCCACTCATACATACAGTGTATAACCCTCTCGTATACCCTCATATCACTCCCCCTCACACATACCCCCCTCTCTTACCCCATATATCACTCCCCCTCACACATATCCCACTCTTTTACCCCATATATCACTCCACCTCACATATTGCCCATGTCTTTTACCCTATATATATCACTCCTCCTCACACATACCCCTCTATTTTACCCCATACATCACTCCTCCTCACACATACCCCTCTCTTTTACCCCATATATCATTCCATCTCACACATTGCCCATCTTTTACCCCATATATCACTCCCCCTCACACATATCCCTCTCTTATACCCCTCTCTTTTACCCCATACATCACTCCCCCTCACACATGCACCTCTCCTTTACCCCATACATCACTCCCCCTCACACATACCCCTCTCTTTTACCCCATATATCACTCCATTTCACTCATTAACCACACATCACTTTCCCTCACACATAGTGTATACCCCTCTCCTATACCCCATTTATCACTCCTTCTCACACTTTCTCCCTCTCACTCTCTCACAGGGAAGGTCAGTGATGAGAGAGTGAATGTCCGTTAAGGTCAGTGATGAGAGAGTGAATGTCAGTTAAGGTTAGTTAAGGTCAGTGATGAGAGTGAAGGTCAGTTAAGGTCAGTGATTAGAGTGAAGGTCAGTTAAGGTCAGTGATGTCTGACCTCTGGAGGTCACAGCAGGTAAATTGATGAGCAGCACGATTTACATTACAAAGTAATAAATGTATTAGGAAAACAAAAAAGAAAAATCAAATCTATATAAGAAAGCTTTGTATATACATATACTGTGTATATACATACACACAAATGCGTTAATACAGTGTGGGTCTTGAGTGTGGGTCTTCACGGAGTTTAAAAGATCTTGTCTCTTTCTCCCCCTGTCACTCAATCTTTGTTTCCATCTTACTCTGTCAATTTCAGTTTTAAATTCAAGGTATCTTTATTGGCATGACTATGGTACAATTTGTTCCAGTCTCTACATAACACACTCCAAGACTTTACTGTGAGAGATTTTACATTGAAACTTTACTGTGAAACATGAATCATGGTGCGGTGTTGAGCAGGAGAGTGAAACATATTCTGAGTAGTGTGTTCAGATTTGCTGTTTTAACTTCCTTGATCCATAAAGAAAAACATATTCCCAAGAATGTATACACACACACACACACACACACACACACACACACACACACACACACAACCCTGCCATTGGGCGTGACTGGCACAGCTATAGGGGAAAGTTTGAAATATGAATACTGTCATAATCAGGCAGAGGGTGTAGTGTGGGCAGCTCATGTTAACAGGGAAGAGGAGGCTCCTTGCTACTGCACACAGACACCGTGTTACTGAATCTGTCATACAACACTCTGTCTCTGCCCGTCTGTCTGTCTGTCTGTCCACCTGCCCGTCTGCCATGTCTTCTTGCACGTTCCCTCCAGTCCGCACGTTTTTTATTCAGTTGGATGTGAGCGTGTCAGTAGTTTAGCTAAACTGCCTCAGCTTTGCTCACTCAGCTGTGTGTGTGTGCGCGCGTGTGTGTGCGCGCGTGTGTGTGTGCATGCGTGTGTGTGTGCACGCATGTGTGTGCAGGTGTCTGGGTGTGTGTGTGCGCAGCTGGGTGTGTGTGCATGTGTGCTGGGTGTGTATGTGCTTTCTGGGTGTGTGTGTGCAGGTGCCTGGGAGTGCGCAGCTGCGTGTGTGTGTGTGTATGTGTGTGCACGCAGGTGTGTGTTTGTGTGCGCAGTCTGGGTGTGTGCAGCTGAGTGTGTACGAGTGCAGTCTTTGTGTGTGTGTGTAGCTGGGTGTAGTGTGTGTGTGTGTGTGTGCGTGTGCGTGCACCCGGGTGTGTGTGTGCGCGCAGCTAGCTGGGTGTGTGTGTGTGTGTGTGTGCGCACAGCTAGCTGGGTGTGTGTGTGTGTGTGTGTGTGCATGTGCACTGCTAGCTGTGTGTGTGTGTGTGCGTGTGCACTGCTAGATGTGTGTGTGTGTGTGTGTGTGTGTGTGTGTGTGTGTGTGTGTGTGTGTGTGTGTGCACTGCTAGCTGGGTGTGTGTGTGTGTGTGTGTGTGTGCACTGCTAGCTGGGTGTGTGTGTGTGTGTGTGTGTGTGTGTGTGTGTGTGTGTGTGTGTGTGTGTGTGTGTGTGTGTGTGTGTGTGTGTGTGCGCGCAGCTAGCTGGGTTTGTGTGTATGCACTCTGAGCCCTTTGCTTGGATTAGTAAAGCTAGTAAAGCTCCAGTCTGACTCTGGAGGTGTGATTCAACACATGTCCCCAGAAAAGCCACAAAGGACACATTCAGAGGACTTGCCTCCTCAGGTCCTACTGTTGGGTTGGAACTCTGCTGATTGTGGACACAGAAAGATGTGCCATTGTCATGTTTGGTTTAGTTTCCTGTTAGCAGACACGCACACACACACACACACACACACACACACACACACACACACACACACACATTTTTTCAGAAATGCTTGGATTGGCCAGCTGGTCTTTAGGGCAGAGTCATTGCTAAATGTGTCCACATCTTTTGAGTTACAGCGGATCCATATTTAGAAACATTTTCCTGCTCAGGATTGACTCACACAGATCCTCTCCTCACACAAACCCAAACAGATCCAAAAGAGGGAGCGACAGAGAGACAGATAAAGGCAGTGTGAGTGTATGCATGTGTGTCTGTGTGTGCACACATGGTGCATAAGACATAGTGTCATGTAACATCACTAGGCTATCTATTAAAATGCTTATCAGGACCCTAAACCGCGTCAGGCAGAGGTGGCGGTGGTTTACGAGCATGTGAACATGCTGGAGAGGGGCTGGAGAGTTTGGTCATGTGAGAGAAGAAAGTATGTTTGTCATGTGTGGCATGTCTGGCTGAGTCCCTGTGTTGCAGCCTGTGTTTCGAGTGCTAGAACCTGTGTTTCTTGAGACTAGAGACTGACCGATATGGATTTTTCTATAATTGATGCAGATGTTTAGAGGTCAGGGTCAACCGATGGCCCATATGTGCTACCAATTTATTAGCTAATATCTAGAGGATTTCTGCTTTATTTGCATGCTAAAATCTCACACTAATAATAATAAGTGGATGCACAACATTTCTGAAAGTAACAAAGTCCTCAAGTAACCAAATGTGAATAAAACTTTGCATCAAAAATCTCTTTAATGTAAATAACGGTCTCAGTAATAATAATTTCGCTTGCAGAATATTCGGTGCATCTCTAACATATCATATTAGGGGTAACATGTTCAGCTAGCAAGCTAGCAATTTTTGGCTACAGTTCTTAAACTTACCTCCAAGTTAGTGAACCTTTATCTAGCTGTAGCATTGTTAATGAACCTTTATCTAGCTGTAGCATTATGTTAATGAACCTTCATCCAGCTGTAGCATTATGCTAATGAACCTTCATCCCGCTGTAGCATTATGCTAATGAACCTTTATCCCGCTGTAGCATTATGCTAATGAACCTTTATCCAGATGTAGCATTATGCTAATGAACCTATATCTAGCTGTAGCATTATGCTAATTAACCTTCATCCAGCTATAGCATTATGCCAGTTACCAATGGTTCTATGCTTTGTTTTTTTCGTGAAGCAATACATTTTACTTCATAGTTTACTGTTAATAGTAACATATAGTGAATATATAGGCATAGCACCTTGAAATATTTAAGAACTTCCAAAAGTTTTAGCTTGGGGTCCTTCACAAGTAGCACCTTCTGCCACACAAATAACCAGGGACTGCCTGCAGACAGGCCCGACTTTAATTTGGCACTAGTAAACACGCATATCGGCCGATGCCTATACACTAAAAATGGCATATTGGCCTGATATATCAGCCAACCGATATATCAGTCGACCTCCATTAGAGACTGCGATACAGCCAGTGTTTTCTGTGCTACATCCCATGTTTTCTGTGCTAGAGCCTTTGTTTCTTGTGCTAGAGCCTGTGTTTCATGTGCTAGAGCCTGTGTTTCATGTGCTAGAACCCGTTTCCTGTGTTGGTTTCGGCATTTAATTTCTCACGTAAGTTCTCTCCAGCCTCTCCTTTCTCTTCTCTCTGTCCCTCTCCAACTCCCTCTCTCTCATGCTTTCTCATGCATGCCTCTTTCTCTCTCTCTTGCTGACTCTCTCTTGCTGTCTTTCTCTCTTGCTCTCTTTCTCTTGTTCTCTCTTTGTTCCTTTATTTCTCTGGCAATTCCTGTTTGACTTAGAATGCTATGGAAAGGATAGTAAGGATAGTAATAGTAGCTATTAATGTTGTTACATATTTTTAAATGATTCATTATTTTACTCTGTGTATGCCACTCAGCTACATATACTCAATGTAGCTGTTTTATTATGGAATTAAGGAACAAATAGCTGTACAAATGATGAACTAGTCCTGACTAATCCTGATAAATTGTAATTTTATCGTCATCATGATACAAACTCACTCAACAAACACTCAGTTTTTCTTAATCAAGCCCTCAGTCCAAAAGTTGATAAAAAAAAACTCGGCTTCATGGTATATGTAAATAAAGTAATTTTTCTTATTTGACCTATCGATGAAACATTCACACCATTTGGCCAATCAAGCCCAACTAGCCGTGAGCTGCCCTCAGACTGCCACTGCATCTGTGGGTTATGTTCTGCTCTTTTTAAGCCTGTTGTCGGCCTGTTGTTGTGTTGGTTGGGTTCTCAGGACTGTCATCAGGCCTGTTGTTACATTGGTTGGGTTCTCAGGACTGTCGTCAGGCCTGTTGTTACATTGGTTGGGTTCGCAGGACTGTCGTCAGGCCTGTTGTTACATTGGTTGGGTTACTTCTTATTAGTGCCCTAATGTTCAGTTTAATTTTCGTTTGTTTTATTACTCAGTTAAGACTCATGCTGTATAGCTAATACACACATTTAAATATTTGTTAATTTAAGTCATTCCATCATCCTGGTGTACAATGTTATTGCACATCTGACCTTTTCTATCATACAGACCAGCCGTGCCCATCTGAGATATCTCTTTTATTGATCAAGTATATGATGTTTTTTGGGAGTGTGGGTGAGATTTGTGTGTTGTGTGATCATTGTCAGATTCTGTGGTCTTCGTTGCTAAGAGACATAGCACCTTGCTGCTCTGCAGTGCACACTAGTGAATCCCTGTAGTGTGTGTGTGTGTGTGTGTGTGTGTGTGTGTGTGTGTGTGTGTGTGTGTGTGTGTGTGTGTGTGTGTGTGTGTGTGTGTGTGTGTGTGTGAGAGAGAGAGAGAGAGCGAGAGCGAGAGCAATAGAGAGGGTAACATGGTCAATAGTAGCCTTTTAGTGAGTCAATGAGGTCAGTGAACAGGGGCCAGGGGGTATATTGTGTGTGTGTGTGTGTGTGTGTGTGTGTGTGTGTGTGTGTGTGTGTGTGTGTGTGTGTGTGTGTGTGTGTGTTTTCTTGCATGTACCTGTGGTACTTCCACAGAGCCTAAGGACCATTTTCAGGTGGCCCGCATCTTGTATGCCTCAGTGAATCTGACAGATCATGCGACTGACCTGTTCCTGAGGCACCGTAGCAACCAGACTGTGTGTTTATCCCACAACAGTGGAACAGGAAAGGGAGGAGTCTCCATCAGCATGGTGCAATGATGCGACACACATACACACATACATACACACACATGCCTCACACATACCTCACACACGCATACCTCACAGGCATACACACACCTCACAGACATACACACACTCCACACACACACCTCACAGACATACACACACTCCACACACACACACACCTCACAGACATACACACACTTCACACACACACCATACATACATACATACACTTCATACACACATACCTGACAGACATACACACAACACATACACATACGTACATACACACACATGTCCATCCAACTCCTGCCTCGGGCGCTAGTCTCTAGGAGACTGTGAAGCAGTGGTGGTGGTGCTAGTAGTTCTGGTTCTGGGCTGAACCCACCTCTGTCCACCATACTTGGTTCAATATCTCAGCAGGGCTTTGGACAGGTCATAGTCCTTGGTGACGAGGAAGTTTCCATTTTTGGAATGGTGCATTTTGGGGGTGTAGTACGTTCACATTTTTGCATTTAGCAGACATGTTATCCAAAGTGACTTTATGTTGTTCAAAGTGTTTTGTAATCTATATCTAGAATGTATCCTAGGCAGTACTGTAGGTTAGATCCTGCTAGTAGCGCTTGTAGCTGGAGATCTCAGAGATGTCACAGAGGCCATGGGGCTTGTAAAGGCTGTGTGTGTGGACCGTGGTCTGTGTGTGGGTGTGGACCGTGGTCTGTGTGTGGGTGTGGACCGTGGTCTGTGTGTGGGTGTGGACCGTGGTCTGTGTGTGGGTGTGGACCGTGGTCTGTGTGTGGGTGTGGACCGTGGTCTGTGTGTGGGTGTGGACCGTGGTCTGTGTGTGTGTGTGTGTGGACCGTGGTCTGTGTGTGTGTGTGTGGACCGTGGTCTGTGTGTGTGTGTGTGGACCGTGGTCTGTGTGTGTGTGTGTGTGGACCGTGGTCTGTGTGTGTGTGTGTGGACCGTGGTCTGTGTGAGTGTGTGTGGACCGTGGTCTGTGTGTGTGGACCGTGGTCTGTGTGTGTGGACCGTGGTCTGTGTGTGTGTGTGTGGACCGTGTGTGTGTGTGTGTGTGTGTGTGTGTGTGTGTGTGTGTGTGTGTGTGTGTGTGTGGACCGTGGTCTGTGTGTGTGTGTGTGTGTGTGTGTGTGTGTGTGTGTGGACCGTGGTCTGTGTGTGTGTGTGTGTGGACCGTGGTCTGTGTGTGTGTGTGTGGACCGTGGTCTGTGTGTGTGTGTGTGTGGACCGTGGTCTGTGTGTGTGTGTGTGTGGACCGTGGTCTGTGTGTGTGTGTGTGTGTGTGTGTGTGTGTGTGTGGACCGTGGTCTGTGTGTGTGTGTGTGTGTGTGTGTGTGGACCGTGGTCTGTGTGTGTGTGGACCGTGGTCTGTGTGTGTGTGGACCGTGGTCTGTGTGTGTGTGTGTGGACCGTGGTCTGTGTGTGTGTGTGTGGACTGTGGTCTGTGTGTGTGTGTGTGGACCGTGGTCTGTGTGTGTGTGTGTGTGGACCGTGGTCTGTGTGTGTGTGTGTGGACCGTGGTCTGTGTGTGTGTGTGTGGACCGTGGTCTGTGTGTGTGTGTGTGGACCGTGGTCTGTGTGTGTGGACCGTGGTCTGTGTGTCTGTGTGGACCGTGGTCTGTGTGTCGGTGTGGACCGTGGTCTGTGTGTGTGTGTGGACCGTGGTCTGTGTGTGTGTGTGGACCGTGGTCTGTGTGTGTGTGTGGACCGTGGTCTGTGTATACAATGGACCATAGACTATATGTACAGTGGATGGTACATCACAGTTGATCTATGGTGAAGTTTGTGTGTGTGGACCGTGGTCTGTGTGTGTGTGTGGACCGTGATCTGTGTGTCAATCAATCAATCAATCAAAGTTTATTTGTATAGCGCTTTTCACAACACATGTTGTCACAAAGCGCCTTACAGGATTTAAAAGGTCTGTGTGTGTGTGTGTGTGTGTGTGTGTGTGTGTGTGGACCGTGGTCTGTGTGTGTGTGTGTGTGTGTGTGTGTGTGTGTGTGTGTGTGTGTGTGGACCGTGGTCTGTGTGTGTGTGTGTGGACCGTGGTCTGTGTGTGTGTGTGTGTGTGTGTGTGTGTGTGTGTGTGTGTGTGTGTGTGTGTGTGTGTGTGTGTGTGTGTGGGTGTGGACCGTGGTCTGTGTGTGTGTGGGTGTGGACCGTGGTCTGTGTGTGTGTGTGTGTGTGTGTGTGTGTGGACTGTGGTCTATGTGTGTGTGTGTGGACCGTGGTCTATATGTGTGTGTGTGTGTGTGTGTGTGTGTGTGTGTGTGTGTGTGGACCGTGGTCTATATGTGTGTGTGTGTGTGTGTGTGTGTGTGTGTGTGTGTGGACCGTGGTCTGTGTGTGTGTGTGTGTGGACCGTGGTCTGTGTGTGTGTGTGTGTGTGTGTGTGTGTGTGTGTGTGTGTGTGTGTGTGTGTGTGTGTGTGTGTGTGTGTGTGTGGACCGTGGTCTGTGTGTGTGTGTGTGTGTGTGTGGACCGTGGTCTGTGTGTGTGTGTGGACCGTGGTCTGTGTGTGTGTGTGGACCGTGGTCTGTGTGTGTGTGTGGACCGTGGTCTGAGTGTGTGTGTGGACCGTGGTCTGTGTGTGTGTGTGGACCGTGGTCTGTGTGTGGGTGTGGACCGTGGTCTGTGTGTGTGTGTGTGTGTGTGTGTGTGTGGACCGTGGTCTGTGTGTGTGTGTGTGGACCGTGGTCTGTGTGTGTGTGTGTGGACCGTGGTCTGTGTGTGTGTGTGTGGACCGTGGTCTGTGTGTGTGTGTGTGGACCGTGGTCTGTGTGTGTGTGTGTGGACCGTGGTCTGTGTGTGTGTGTGTGGACCGTGGTCTGTGTGTGGGTGTGGACCGTGGTCTGTGTGTGGGTGTGGACCGTGGTCTGTGTGTGGGTGTGGACCATGGTCTGTGTGTGGGTGTGGACCGTGGTCTGTGTGTGGGTGTGGACCGTGGTCTGTGTATGTGTGTGGACCGTGGTCTGTGTGTGTGTGTGTGTGTGTGTGGACCGTGGTCTGTGTGTGTGTGTGTGGACCGTGGTCTGTGTGTGTGTGTGTGTGGACCGTGGTCTGTGTGTGTGTGTGTGGACCGTGGTCTGTGTGTGTGTGGACCGTGGTCTGTGTATGTGTGTGGACCGTGGTCTGTGTGTGTGTGTGTGTGTGTGTGGACCGTGGTCTGTGTGTGTGTGTGTGGACCGTGGTCTGTGTGTGTGTGTGTGTGGACCGTGGTCTGTGTGTGTGTGTGTGGACCGTGGTCTGTGTGTGTGTGTGTGTGTGTGTGTGTGTGTGGGTGTGGACCGTGGTCTGTGTGTGTGTGGGTGTGGACCGTGGTCTGTGTGTGTGTGTGTGTGTGTGTGTGTGTGTGTGTGTGGACTGTGGTCTATGTGTGTGTGTGGACCGTGGTCTGTGTGTGGGTGTGGACCGTGGTCTGTGTGTGTGTGTGTGTGGACCGTGGTCTGTGTGTGTGTGTGTGGACCGTGGTCTGTGTGTGTGTGTGTGGACCGTGGTCTGTGTGTGTGTGTGTGTGGACCGTGGTCTGTGTGTGTGTGTGTGGACCGTGGTCTGTGTGAGTGTGTGTGGACCGTGGTCTGTGTGTGTGGACCGTGGTCTGTGTGTGTGGACCGTGGTCTGTGTGTGTGTGTGTGGACCGTGTGTGTGTGTGTGTGTGTGTGTGTGTGTGTGTGTGTGTGTGTGTGTGTGTGTGTGGACCGTGGTCTGTGTGTGTGTGTGTGTGTGTGTGTGTGTGTGTGTGTGGACCGTGGTCTGTGTGTGTGTGTGTGTGGACCGTGGTCTGTGTGTGTGTGTGTGGACCGTGGTCTGTGTGTGTGTGTGTGTGGACCGTGGTCTGTGTGTGTGTGTGTGTGGACCGTGGTCTGTGTGTGTGTGTGTGTGTGTGTGTGTGTGTGTGGACCGTGGTCTGTGTGTGTGTGTGTGTGTGTGTGTGTGGACCGTGGTCTGTGTGTGTGTGGACCGTGGTCTGTGTGTGTGTGGACCGTGGTCTGTGTGTGTGTGTGTGGACCGTGGTCTGTGTGTGTGTGTGTGGACTGTGGTCTGTGTGTGTGTGTGTGGACCGTGGTCTGTGTGTGTGTGTGTGTGGACCGTGGTCTGTGTGTGTGTGTGTGGACCGTGGTCTGTGTGTGTGTGTGTGGACCGTGGTCTGTGTGTGTGTGTGTGGACCGTGGTCTGTGTGTGTGGACCGTGGTCTGTGTGTCTGTGTGGACCGTGGTCTGTGTGTCGGTGTGGACCGTGGTCTGTGTGTGTGTGTGGACCGTGGTCTGTGTGTGTGTGTGGACCGTGGTCTGTGTGTGTGTGTGGACCGTGGTCTGTGTATACAATGGACCATAGACTATATGTACAGTGGATGGTACATCACAGTTGATCTATGGTGAAGTTTGTGTGTGTGGACCGTGGTCTGTGTGTGTGTGTGGACCGTGATCTGTGTGTCAATCAATCAATCAATCAAAGTTTATTTGTATAGCGCTTTTCACAACACATGTTGTCACAAAGCGCCTTACAGGATTTAAAAGGTCTGTGTGTGTGTGTGTGTGTGTGTGTGTGTGTGTGTGGACCGTGGTCTGTGTGTGTGTGTGTGTGTGTGTGTGTGTGTGTGTGTGTGTGTGTGTGGACCGTGGTCTGTGTGTGTGTGTGTGGACCGTGGTCTGTGTGTGTGTGTGTGTGTGTGTGTGTGTGTGTGTGTGTGTGTGTGTGTGTGTGTGTGTGTGTGGGTGTGGACCGTGGTCTGTGTGTGTGTGGGTGTGGACCGTGGTCTGTGTGTGTGTGTGTGTGTGTGTGTGTGTGGACTGTGGTCTATGTGTGTGTGTGTGGACCGTGGTCTATATGTGTGTGTGTGTGTGTGTGTGTGTGTGTGTGTGTGTGTGTGGACCGTGGTCTATATGTGTGTGTGTGTGTGTGTGTGTGTGTGTGTGTGTGTGGACCGTGGTCTGTGTGTGTGTGTGTGTGTGTGTGGACCGTGGTCTGTGTGTGTGTGTGTGTGTGTGTGTGTGTGTGTGTGTGTGTGTGTGTGTGTGTGTGTGTGTGTGTGTGTGTGTGTGTGTGTGTGGACCGTGGTCTGTGTGTGTGTGTGTGTGTGTGTGGACCGTGGTCTGTGTGTGTGTGTGGACCGTGGTCTGTGTGTGTGTGTGGACCGTGGTCTGTGTGTGTGTGTGGACCGTGGTCTGTGTGTGTGTGTGGACCGTGGTCTGTGTGTGTGTGTGGACCGTGGTCTGTGTGTGGGTGTGGACCGTGGTCTGTGTGTGTGTGTGTGTGTGTGTGTGTGTGGACCGTGGTCTGTGTGTGTGTGTGTGGACCGTGGTCTGTGTGTGTGTGTGGACCGTGGTCTGTGTGTGTGTGTGTGGACCGTGGTCTGTGTGTGTGTGTGTGGACCGTGGTCTGTGTGTGTGTGTGTGGACCGTGGTCTGTGTGTGTGTGTGTGGACCGTGGTCTGTGTGTGGGTGTGGACCGTGGTCTGTGTGTGGGTGTGGACCGTGGTCTGTGTGTGGGTGTGGACCATGGTCTGTGTGTGGGTGTGGACCGTGGTCTGTGTGTGGGTGTGGACCGTGGTCTGTGTATGTGTGTGGACCGTGGTCTGTGTGTGTGTGTGTGTGTGTGTGTGGACCGTGGTCTGTGTGTGTGTGTGTGGACCGTGGTCTGTGTGTGTGTGTGTGTGGACCGTGGTCTGTGTGTGTGTGTGTGGACCGTGGTCTGTGTGTGTGTGGACCGTGGTCTGTGTATGTGTGTGGACCGTGGTCTGTGTGTGTGTGTGTGTGTGTGTGGACCGTGGTCTGTGTGTGTGTGTGTGGACCGTGGTCTGTGTGTGTGTGTGTGTGGACCGTGGTCTGTGTGTGTGTGTGTGGACCGTGGTCTGTGTGTGTGTGTGTGTGTGTGTGTGTGTGTGGGTGTGGACCGTGGTCTGTGTGTGTGTGGGTGTGGACCGTGGTCTGTGTGTGTGTGTGTGTGTGTGTGTGTGTGTGTGTGGACTGTGGTCTATGTGTGTGTGTGGACCGTGGTCTATATGTGTGTGTGTGTGTGTGTGTGTGTGTGTGTGTGTGTGTGTGTGTGGACCGTGGTCTATATGTGTGTGTGTGTGTGTGTGTGTGTGTGTGTGTGTGTGTGGACCGTGGTCTGTGTGTGTGTGTGTGTGGACCGTGGTCTGTGTGTGTGTGTGTGTGTGTGTGTGTGTGTGTGTGTGTGTGTGTGTGTGTGTGTGTGTGGACCGTGGTCTGTGTGTGTGTGTGTGTGTGTGTGGACCGTGGTCTGTGTGTGTGTGTGGACCGTGGTCTGTGTGTGTGTGTGGACCGTGGTCTGTGTGTGTGTGGACCGTGGTCTGTGTGTGTGTGTGGACCGTGGTCTGTGTGTGTGTGTGGACCGTGGTCTGTGTGTGGGTGTGGACCGTGGTCTGTGTGTGTGTGTGTGTGTGTGTGTGTGTGGACCGTGGTCTGTGTGTGTGTGTGTGGACCGTGGTCTGTGTGTGTGTGTGTGGACCGTGGTCTGTGTGTGGGTGTGGACCGTGGTCTGTGTGTGGGTGTGGACCGTGGTCTGTGTGTGGGTGTGGACCATGGTCTGTGTGTGGGTGTGGACCGTGGTCTGTGTGTGGGTGTGGACCGTGGTCTGTGTATGTGTGTGGACCGTGGTCTGTGTGTGTGTGTGTGGACCGTGGTCTGTGTGTGTGTGTGTGGACCGTGGTCTGTGTGTGTGTGTGTGGACCGTGGTCTGTGTGTGTGTGGACCGTGGTCTGTGTGTGTGTGTGTGGACCGTGGTCTGTGTGAGTGTGTGTGGACCGTGGTCTGTGTGTGTGTGTGTGGACCGTGGTCTGTGTGTGTGTGTGTGGACCGTGGTCTGTGTGTGTGTGTGTGGACCGTGGTCTGTGTGTGTGTGTGTGTGTGTGTGTGTGTGTGTGTGTGTGTGTGTGTGTGTGTGGACCGTGGTCTGTGTGTGTGTGTGTGTGTGTGGACCGTGGTCTGTGTGTGTGTGTGTGTGTGTGTGTGGACCGTGGTCTGTGTGTGTGTGTGTGGACCGTGGTCTGTGTGTGTGTGTGTGTGGACCGTGGTCTGTGTGTGTGTGTGGACCGTGGTCTGTGTGTGTGTGTGGACCGTGGTCTGTGTGTGTGTGTGGACCGTGGTCTGTGTGTGTGTGTGTGTGTGTGTGTGTGGGTGTGGACCGTGGTCTGTGTGTGGGTGTGGACCGTGGTCTGTGTGTGTGTGGACCGTGGTCTGTGTGTGTGTGGACCGTGGTCTGTGTGTGTGTGTGTGGACCGTGGTCTGTGTGTGTGTGTGGACCGTGGTCTGTGTGTGTGTGTGTGTGTGTGTGTGTGGACCGTGGTCTGTGTGTGTGTGTGTGTGTGTGTGTGTGTGTGTGTGTGTGGACCGTGGTCTGTGTGTGTGTGTGTGTGTGTGTGTGTGGACCGTGGTCTGTGTGTGTGTGTGTGTGTGTGTGTGTGTGTGGACCGTGGTCTGTGTGTGTGTGTGTGTGTGTGGACCGTGGTCTGTGTGTGTGTGTGTGTGTGTGTGTGGACCGTGGTCTGTGTCTGTGTGTGTGTGTGTGTGTGTGTGTGGACCGTGGTCTGTGTGTGTGTGTGTGTGTGGACCGTGGTCTGTGTGTGTGTGTGTGTGTGTGTGTGTGTGTGTGTGTGTGGACCGTGGTCGGTGTGTGTGTGTGTGTGTGTGTGTGTGTGGACCGTGGTCGGTGTGTGTGTGTGGACCGTGGTCTGTGTATACAATGGACCATAGACTATATGTACAGTGGATGGTACATCACCGTTGACATCTATGGTGAAGTTTTGAAGCCACCAAGATGGCTGACAGTGTTGGCTGCGCTTGCACAGTAGCTGAAAATTGGAACCAGAGCATGGTCAGCAGAGACTGTAGGAACCAGAGCATGGTCAGCAGAGACTGTAGGAACCAGAGCATGGTCAGTAGAGACTTTAGAAACCAGAGCATGTTCAGTAGAGACTGTAGGAACCAGAGCATGTTCAGTAGAGACTGTAGGAACCAGAGCATGTTCAGTAGAGACTGTAGGAACCAGAGCATGCTCGCAAAGAGACTGTAGGAACCAGAGCATGTTCAGTAGAGACGGTAGGAACCAGAGCATGTTCAGTAGAGACTGTAGGAACCAGAGCATGTTCAGTAGAGACTGTAGGAACCAGAGCATGTTCAGTAGAGACTGTAGGAACCAGAGCATGCTCGCAAAGAGACTGTAGGAACCAGAGCATGTTCAGTAGAGACTGTAGGAACCAGAGCATGTTCAGTAGAGACTGTAGGAACCAGAGCATGTTCAGTAGAGACTGTAGGAACCAGAGCATGTTCAGTAGAGACTGTAGGAACCAGAGCATGTTCAGTAGAGACTGTAGGAACCAGAGCATGTTCAGTAGAGACTGTAGGAACCAGAGCATGTTCAGTAGAGACTGTAGGAACCAGAGCATGTTCAGTAGAGACTGTAGGAACCAAGGCATGCTCGCAAGAGACTGTAGGTGATACAGTATCTCCACCCAATCCCTGCCCATATATGCTAATGCTTGTGAGCAAACACAACACAGTAACTGTTGTCTGACATCACCCAGTGATCCACGATCAAAAGAAATCGCTCTCTGACGTCGCCTGTTGATTCCTGATTGTCTATAACCAGGATTCATTGTACTGCAATATTCCATCAACCGCGTTCTGGAATTAAAGACCATTTTCAGTTCTTCGAGATGAAATATATTTTTAAAAAATCAGTCAATTTTAACAAAGTAAAATATTAAAAAAATATATCAAGTTAAGGTTACTATAGCTGACATCTAATCAGCTGTTTATATGTTCATGTTTGACGATATTAGATGTCAATCACCTCATCACCACACACCTGTATGTATCTCACTGTAAAAAAAAATGTTAATCATAAGAAATAGATAGAACAGATATTAACATGAGAGAATCTTTTCAAACATATAGAACACAATTGCTATAAATAAATACAATTATTATGTGCTTAATTTGAAATGAAAGTTCACTTAAATTGCAATGGGTGGGGTTAAAGGTTGTGCTGCATTAGTGGTGATAAGCCTCACAGTGACAACACTTACCATCCAGTGTCGTCCAGGCCACTTGTGTCCTAGATTTGGTTTGGAATCCTGTGAGATGTCCGAGTGTTTTATTGTGGTTTAAAGAGTTTTATTGTGGTTTGGAATGTTGAATACTGCTCTTAAACTCCAGACACCTTTCCTCATTCATCCTGACATTCAGAGTGTTTAGTTCCAGTTGGGCAGCTGTGGCAGGCTGGAGTGGTGCAGACTCACACTGGCCTGTGGGGGCGGAGCAAAGACAGGACCTGCTTCTCACAGTGACCTGTGGGAGGCGGAGCTAGAAGAGGGGTATGAATAGTAATGACCAATCCACTGCCATTAGCAGTTACCTATGTTTGGCAGGACATTCCCTCTTTCAAAACGGCTATAGCTAAATAAAAACATGGAACTGAAGCGCCGTAACACGCTGAACTGAAGCGCCGTAACACGCTGAACTGAAGCGCCGTAACACGCTGAACTGAAGCGCCGTAACACGCTGAACTGAAGCGCCGTAACACGCTGAACTGAAGCGCCGTAACACGCTGAACTGAACTGAGAAAAACTATGTTTGAAAAACAGAAGCCTGCTCTTGTTCAGCACCAGACTAAACCATGTCAGAGCATTCTTCTACGATGATAAGCATGCTGTATGTTTAGATCTTTCACTCACATTTTGGATTGAGTAGAGATTCAGATCAGTGCTATTTAAAGAAGGATTCACTCAGATCCATAGTACACATATCAAGCAGAGCCATTGAGAAATACTTTACACACATCAGTTAATGAGAAGTACCTTACAAATGCACAAATTCTCTTGTGTGCTTGGAGCTTATAGTGACTATTGAGTCCTCACTATGAGTATTGTTAGAAAGTCCACTTTTCTGATAACAAACACAACAACAAAATTTTTCTGATGATGTGGAATATTTCCATTGACGTCACTCTGGACTGGAGGTTTAGACTCTAGACTAGAGTACAAATGTCAACTATGAAACTATTCAAACTATGAAAACCTTTAATCATCAATGAAACCACAGAGAGAGTGGTGGTGATGACCTGCTGAAGCAGGACATAGTCAAACCAGGCCAAAGACATCAAACCCAGAAACCATACAGTCCATGGTGCTGAGGAACATCATGGTCATGTGTCTGTATGTACAGGTGTGAGTGTGGGAGATTGTAAAGAAGTGGATAGTCTCTTGGACCTGGCTTGTGACTGTTAGCACTGAAATAGCTCTGGAGCTTTGCATCATGGTCACAAGGTGTCAATTATTATATTAATATATGCCTCCCCTGTGTAGGATACCTTTACTGAGCAGGTTAAAGATCTTTTCATACAGTGGAAATGCTTGAAGCTTTTAGACTTGAATCAGTGGGTGTGCTGTCCAGCCTCATGTCCCTGTACTGTCTCTCACTGGTTTGATCACGTTATAGACCATTCTCAGCACAGCACTTCCCCTGGCGTGATGGTAAGTGCTGTTCTGGTGTGAGGGTGGGGGTTGGTGGGGGTCTATAACCTTGCAAAAAATACCCAGCCATCAGCCACCCTGTGGTCTGAGCATTATTGAGGACATTGAGAATGACTAAGAAATTGTGCATGGGAACATATGGATTATAGTTGTGTGTGTGTGTGTGTGTGTGTGTGTGTGTGTGTGTGTGTGAGAGAGAGAGAGAGTGATATGTGAGCTGGTGATACACAGTAACGGGTGGGTAACGGAGAATCAGCAGAAACATGACCCATGGAACATAACAAACCATCAAAAGATCAAAGTTCATAGCTCTATAGTTGACGGTCTAGGTGTGTACACGAGTGCGTGTTGGGGAAGGAGCAGGACAAGGTAGCGAGTGAGAGAAAATGAGACAGTCAGTAAGCAAGACGTTGAAGAACCACGAAGGTGGTGTCAACCATGCTGGCAGCTCATGTTAACAGGGGAGAGGAGGCTCCCTACTGCTGCATTCAGACACTGCGCTACTGAATATGAGGGCCTGCTTTCATTAGTTGCTATATAAAACTTAAAATAATATGAAAATGCTTACTGTCACATGGCCATGTTTATTCAGAAACAAGTGATCAGTTCAGGATCTGGATGACCTTTCTGTGACAGGGTGGAGTTCCGACACTCACACCATACACTGTATGGTACTTTGGCTTTACTCTCTCATAGGCCAGTGAATATTTCTGAGTGTTCGTGGTGCAATTACTTTCCAAACCTCTGCCAAAAAATGATTATTTCAGGGTTTTGTCTGCGTGTGTGTTACAGATGCAAGGGAGGCAGGTGAAAAGGTCACAGGGTGAATGTGTTACGGTGCAGCACGGGTAGACCAGCACAATGATGGGGACAGGTAGACCGGCACAATGATGGGGACAGGTAGACCGGCACAATGATGGGGACAGATAGACCGGCACAATGATGGAGACAGGTAGACCGGCACAATGATGGGGACAGGTAGACCGGCACAATGATGGGGACAGGTAGACCGGCACAATGATGGGGACAGGTAGACCGGCACAACGATGGGGACAGGTAGACCGGCACAACGATGGGGACAGGTAGACCGGCACAACGATGGGGACAGGTAGACCGGCACAACGATGGGGACAGGTAGACCGGCACAACGATGGGGACTAGGGCTGGGTATTGATTCAAATTCCAAGAATCGATCCGATTCCGATTCTGAAGATTAAGAATCGATTTTTTTCGATTTAATCCGATTTAATCGATTCGATCCGATTTGATCCAATTCGGGGTTTAGTGTTATTAAAAATGTATTTGAGCTGTTTCCTGACTGTGTACAGAAGCAACATGTTAAAACTAGTATTATATCGATATTAATCAGCAAATGGTTACTGGTAGTTGGTAGTTACTGATGGCTGGAAGACTGGTGAAAAGGGTCATCATAAATTTACCTTCAAGAAAGGTAATCCAGGACAATAAACAGATGACATCTTTGAGGTGTCTATATATGCAACAGTGGGCTCCTACTGGGACACTAACCAGTGCATTATTATTATGATTGAAATAATTAAGAATTCACCCAAAAGCTGTTGCTACCAAATGCATTTTTATTTTAAAAGTTCTCACACTTAATAAACTGAAAGTATAAAATGTAAACGTGTATTTTTCTTTAAAGTGAGAATATAAGAACAGAACTCTCACGTTACGGTCCCCGACCCCTCCGTTTTGGGCGTGTTAACGTCGTCTGCGTCTAATCGTCTACATCGGTGTATCTCAGTGGGTCTCGTAATCACGTGGGGTTGATGTGGTTTGTCTATTTAATTTGCGCTCGCGCAGCGTCCTGTGCTCGTCGTTGTTTGAGTCACACATGTTCTATGTAAACGTGTTTTATGTGCGCTGTCTGCGCTTCGGTAAATGTAATAAACGTAACGATTTGGAAAGTGCACAGGATTCTGTCTCGTCCATCGCCTTGCGCCCAACGTTACAAGAACATTTTTAACTTTTTTTAAACTGTAAAAACACTGGGTAAACTGTCTGACACGGACTAACTGTAAATAGTCACTGACACTGGATAAACTGTCCTTCTGTTTTTAGATTGCCGATTTGACTATCGTCGTTACCGGCACTGTCCGACGCCAAGTCGTTTTACAGTTAGTTAGACCGAGCACGCCTGCGTGAATTGAGGCGGGGGTAAAAGTTCACTAAAAAAATCGATCTTTGGACGTACGAATCGATAATCAGATCATCATATGCGAATCGATTCTGAATCGGAAAATCGATTTTTTTCAACACAGGCCTAATGGGGACAGGTAGACCAGCAAATGCTGGATGGCTGGTATTTGTCTCATGGGCCCACTGAGGACAGTAATCCATAGCAGCTCTCAGCCCTGTGATTGCATTAGGCAGAGTTGAACACTTCAGGGAACAGGGTTACACACACACACTCACACACTCGCTCAGACACTCACACACTCTGTCTGTCAACCACAGACAGAAAAATAACTTGCATGAAAAGACATTAATAAGCTTAGGGATGATTGCCTGCTCTCCAGAGACACACCTGGTCAGACTGACCCTTACGATAACCCTGACCCTTACATTAACCCTGACCCTGACCCTGTACTGGGTTAATGTGTGTCACCTCATACAGAGAACAACGTGTGTCTTATCTGTGCTGAGCGGTAAGATTTCAACAGTACATTGACCGCACAGATCCAGAATCACTGGACTAGATGAACCACAGGACTAGATGAATCACTGGACTAGATGAACCTAGATGCACTAGATGCACTGTTCCTTCACTATGGTGCAAAAATAGACATTACTAAATCATGCTAAAATTGCACCTGTTTAGTTGAGCAGATGGCAGAAGTGACATCGGTGAGGGGGAGATTCCCTGTGCAGTGTGTCCCTGTGCAGTGAGTGTGTGTTGTGTGTGTGTGTGTGTGTGTGTGTGTGCGCACCCTCCCTCCCCCGTCTGGCGAACCTCTGCTCTTTGCAGATGGCACAGGTTTGATGTTGAGGTAAGAGTTGGCCCCTTCAGTGTGGATGAATGACGGCATCTCAGAGAACATTACTGAGTAAAACTTCATAATGAATGAATGTTCAATTTATATAGCGCCTTTCAAGATACTAGGGGTGTCACGATTCTCTCAATCCTCGATTCGATTGTATTTTCGATTTTAGGGTCACGATTCGATTCTCGATTTACAGCGGAGAGGCCTATGCCAGTTTTAGATTAGTCTATGGCAGGGGTCGGCATCCTATGGCACGCGTGCCCCCGTTGGCACGCCGAGGCATAATCACTGGCACGCTCCACGCTGGACCAGCATCAGCAAAAAAAAATGTAATAATAAAAAATCTCAGACAGAGAGCACGATCTTCCAATCGAAATCGTTCCTCAACGCTCTGCACTCAACATAGACCCATGTTTAAATTTGTTTAAATAACCGTAACGGCCGCACGGCGCTGCGTGTGACGTAATCCCTGAGCCGTGTCAAGGCTGGATTATTTATTATGGATTATACTTTCACGAGTGACTGTAGCGCGCGACTCCGCACACCTCGTGCGAACCTGCGCGAATGGCGGAGGCGTTTATATTCTTTGCAGTGTTCTCCAAAACGATATGTGGTAGTATAAAGAAACACCCCTCAAAAACAGGGGAAGGAACATCTATCTGATGAAAATTAATGTTGCATTGTGTTCTAGGTTTGAAAAGTGCTGAGATTTAGGCAAAAGTACTTGAAAATGCTTGAAAGTGTAACTGCTTCGTTTCACAACAAATATCTGCCTGACTGAACAGTTCGCCTTTATTACGTTAAATACAAGCCTCTTGTAATTCCAGGACGAAACATGAGAGAACGTGAAGACGTTAAGATTGGGCATTTTGAAAATAAACAACCATTAAATAATGTGATGAAAAAGTGAATTATTTCGATATTCGAAAAAAATATTTTACTTAATTAGGTGCTTTAATTCCACCTTCTAAAGGTGTATGAGCCCAGAAAACATGACTTGATTCATTGTGCTGAAGCACGGCGTGCGCGAAGTTAGAGGCTCGAGATCGTGACATAATTTTGATTGTTTTCGATTTAATATTGAAATCGTGACACCCCTACAAGATACCCAAGGTCGCTTTACAATTTTAAACAGGTACAAGTCTTACACGGCCAATCACACACTTCTGAGAAGCGGCAACCAATTGCGCACAGTATACTTTCTACTGCAGAGGTACTCAACTGGCGGACCGCGGTCCGGATCCGGACCCGAACGCAGTCCTGTCCGGACCCAATCTCATTCCTGATTTACTGGATACGGACCCAAAAATATATATATTTATAATTTTAAACCGGAGCATTTATTTCAGTGCTATTGAAAAAACACTCCGTCACGAGTGTTACGTTTGCCACCCGCTCAACAACTTACGTTCACCCCCGCCGCCCCGCCCGGACCTCAGGTCACAGCTATCTGCCAAAATTGTACCGCGGAAAAATATAGTTGAGTACCCCTGCTCTACTGGGATCCACAACCCCCTGGGGGACTGAATGGTGAGCAGGAAGGAGAGAGATGACAGACCCTAGTGACAGAGCACCATCCACCACTGGGCATACAAGCACACACACATTCATGCACAGACTGCTTTTTTTATTGAACAGAGAAACACAGACACACACTCAGGGAGAATTTGCCAGGGACTGCCAGTTTACTAGGGCTGAACGATTAATTGCATTTGCGATAATCTCGCGATATTTTAAAACGCGATTCTCTAATCGCACAGGCTGCGATTTAAACTGGTCACGTGACTTGGGAGCGAGCCGAGCCGAGGACGAACGGCGCAAACTCGAGCAGGAGGCAGAGAGGTGGAGAAGTGAAGTTAACACAGCACACTTTAACTTGTTGCACAATGGCTTCAGGCTCGACAGAAGCTGACACAACTCTAATTACCAAAGAGGGGCAGCACATCAGTTGTGTGAAATTACTTTGGCTTTTTAAAAGATGCTGCTCAACGTCAGGTACTGTGTAAAATGTGTCTTGCTACTGTTGCTACGACGCGAGGTAACACTACAAACCTTTTTCAGCATTAAAAAAAACACTACAAAGCCTCGTATGATATTTGTAAGGTTAAAATGCCAACGACCAGTGCTGCGTCTTCAAATACGCCAAAGTGTTTCTCTGCGCTTATACAGCCTTAGTATGCGGTGAGCAGCGAAATACCGTAAAATCACTCATATAGGCGCAATTAGATTTAAAGCGCGGATGAATCGCGAAAACGCGGATAGCCTGACCGGTCCAGCAGACAGGGTTCACTGACCGAACTGTTTGAAAGTGTAACTCCTTATGGATGTAATTGGAAGCGGCACGCTGAAATAACTCGGGCAGTAACGGATTTCATAGTGAAAGACATGATGTCCGTTAATATAGTGAACAAGCCCGGCTTCATGGCTTTGTTAAACACACTGGATATGCGCTACCAAATGCCCTCACGCACATTTTATACCTATTTTATATTATTTTTTTGTACATATTTTATACATATTTTATATTTTATAAGTTGCTATACCTGCAGGGTTGCCAACTCTCACGCATTGAGCGTCTTAGACTAAAAAGTTACTAGTTCGCTCTGGCGCCAACCACAGGCGGTCGATCGATCGCGATATAATAATACTTAAATTTTGTCCATTTTACACTGCCCCGATAACAACAAATTACGTTCGCCACCCACTCCAGGTTCAAGTCTCACTCCAAGCGATCTTGAAAAGTTGGCAACCCTGTATCTGAGCTGTATAAAAAAAAATGCCGAAACAGTTTCCTGAAAACAGTGGAAAAAATCGTGATTTTAAATCGCAATCGCAATTTATAGATAAAAAATTGCAATTAGATTATTTTCCAAAATCGTTCAGCCCTACAGTTTACCTAACCTCCATGTTTTTGGACTGCTGGAGGAAACCCACACAGACATGGGGAGAACTTGGAAACTCCACTCAGATAGGGATTTGAACCCAAAACCTCAGTGCTGAGAGGCAAACGTACTAACCACCAAGCCAACACTGATTTCAATTAACCAAACTGTTTAATTTAAATGATGTTATATTGTAAAAATTCCAGAACCATGGAAACTACCACTTCAGCATTACAAAACCATGGAAATGATCAATGTGACATTGCAATCATTCTCCTTTATGTAGAAGAAAAAGTAGTTTAGTCAGTCTCTTTCAAAGAGCACTTTAGTCATTCAGCTAGTCAGGAGTGTCTGCAGTTCAGTCTTTCTGCAGGACTAGGAATGTTTATCTTTCCCTAGCTGCTCTTTTGTGAAGACACTTTTTCTCTACTGAATGTGTTGGCCTGTCCTTCAGTGTGACTGAGGGCAACGCTGGTCGGGATTAAGTCCTTCAGTATAACCGGGGGGACGCTGGTCAGGCTGAAGTCCTTCAGCGTGACTGGGGAGACACTGGTCGGGATGAAGTCCTTCGGAGTGACTGGGGGCGACGCTGGTCGGGATGAAGTCCTTCGGAGTGACTGGGGGCGACGCTGGACGGGATGAAGTCCTTCAGTGTGACTGGGGGGACGCTGGACAGGATGAAGTCCTTCGGAGTGACTGGGGCGACTCTGGTCGGGATGAAGTCCTTCGGAGTGACTGGGGCGACGCTGGTCGGGATGAAGTCCTTCGGAGTGACTGGGGCGACGCTGGTCGGGGTGAAGTCCTTCAGTGTGACAAATAAATAAATAAAATCTGAATATAGCCAACCTACCATGTTTATTCACTTATCTGATTGTTTTAGGTTTTTACTTTGAAGTGGAAAAAAGTCCTGAATGAGAACGGGATCCCGTTTAAGGTGCTCTAGATAAAAAAAAAACGTCAAATTCGACTATTGGTCGACTACAGGGAAAATCTGACAAATCAGATTCGACTATGAAAATCCTTAGTTGAAGACTGAGGGGATGCTGGTCAGGCTGAAGTCCAGTCCGATCCGGAGCTCACCCATGACCTTCACAGAGCCCTAGTTCCGTTTTTACAAATCACTGATAACTGTCTCCATAACTATGGCAACAATGGTGATTAACTGCAGCCACACTTTGCCCCATTCACACTGTTTGAAACTGGTTTGGTTTCATTCTCTGGTTTGGTTATGTTAGTTTCACCACTGTGATGATGAACTAGAGTACTTATGTGTAATAACGTAGCCAATATGAAAGCATTGAACTAATCACATCCCATACGGCTCTTAAACCAAGAATTGAACTAATAAACAACCATTAAATAATGTGATAAAAAAGTGAATTATTTCGAGTATATCTATAAATATTTAACTTAATTAAGTTTAACGTGCTGGGAAATATTGAAATGGACCTTGAAAGTGATGTACAAATGCTTTAATTCTACCTTATAAAGGTGTATGAACACGGCAAACATTACTTTGTAATTGCGCTGTGGCGCGGCGTGTGATTCATCTCACACAAAAAAACACGTGTGTTTTTAGACCAGTGCCTTCAATTTCTCTCACACATGTGCGCACACCAGAGAGTGTCTTTAGCTTTGCCTGTCTTTTTTTTGAATGGGTGCTTTGCAGAACAGTATTGAATGTAACTGTGGAGAATGTAACTGGTGATCAGTGCTGTGATTAAGATCCAGACATTCATCAGTGTAATGACACAATTTTCCTGTTCAGCAAAGTAAAATCAAAGGATGCTCTCACAGCTTGTGCTCATTAAGCAGCACTGTTCACTGTTGGGAAAGTTTGACATTTTTATGTAACTTGAACGAACAAAACACTCCACATTAGTGTTCACATTACATATCACATGAACAAAACACTCCACATTAGTGTTCACATTACATATCACATGAACAAAACATGTGTTTCCCAGCACGTGATGGAAAGCTCAATCAGAACATGGGTACAAGGTTAGGGATGTCCCAATCCAGCTTTTTCAACTTTCGATCCGATACCAATATTTATTTGCACTTCCGATCCGATACCGATATCGGCCAATACCGATACTGGCCTATCCGAGCATGTATTAAAGTTTAAAGTTATTTAGCCAAATTACTTTGTTGTCAAACTCATGTTGAAACGTTTTAAACGTTTTACTCTAGATAACAAGTAGCCAGCTGAATTAGGTGTGTTTGAATAATACGCAATGGTTGGTAAGGAGAAACTAACCTGTTTATTTAGCAATGAATAAACTCAAAATAGACAAAATAATAAATAACAAACAGAAATGGCATCAGTAAACCAAGGTTTAAAAATCCATAAGTGCAAATAATATTGTAAATTGTATTAAAAAAGAACACAACCTGAGTAGAAAATAGTCTATTAACATCATCAATACTCTTGAGTGCTGTACTCATCAGTGCAACAACTGTAAACCAAAAATAAAAAAAAAAGTGCAAATATTGTAAACTAGGGGTGTATTCAACTAAGGATTTTCATAGTCGAATCTGATTCGTCTGCTTTTCCCTTTAGTCGACTAATAGTCGAATCGGGTTTATTTTATTTATTTTTAGAGCGCCTTAAACGGTCGTTCTCATTCAGGACTTTTTTCCTCTTCAAAGTAAAAACCTAAAACACTTAGATAAATGAATAAACACGGTAGGTTGGCTTTATTCAGCTTTTATTTATTTACTTTTTTTTTTAATGAAACGTAGGGATTAAGTGGTTCAGATAATGGATGGATGGATGGGTTAGAGAACATTAACCGTCAGAGCGCATTTCGCATATCGAACTGTCTGTGCAAAATGTCAAAAATATTTTTAATAAAATATGCCTGCCTGAAAATATTTTTTAAATTGCCACACAACAGCAAAAAAATACAAGGAAAGGTTCAAGTAACGGGGTTTAAAAGCAAACAACAACAAAAAATGTTTATAGACCTACTTGAGACGCACCGCGACGACACGACCGAAACGACAAACATTTTTTTTTCGCCTTACGCGTTTTAAATGGTATGCCATGTTGGTTGTTGTGCGAAATGAAAGACGTTGATGACATAAGTTGCACTTTACTTTGTTTGATTCATCTTTATGTTTTTCAAAATACTTTTGAAGTTTTTTAGTAGCCATTATAATCTCGGCAGATGCTGCGTATTCTGTAGCGTGTTCAGCTCCGCTCGTTTGGATTGTGCAACAGCAGGGTGTGATTTATTAATGTGTAGTAAGGAAGATGCCTATTGTTAATGCGCAAACATCATTTTTTAAATATTTATTAACAGAAATGTGGATGATTTTATTTGACAAAAGGCTATATATAACGAAAACAAAGACATTTCATGTAACAACTAATGCTTAGCTGCATCCTTGGGCACCTCCATGCAGTTAGAATGGTACATTCGACTAAGACGTTCATAGTCGACTAGGGGGTATAGTCGACTATAGTCGAATCAGCGACTATTGCAGGTCACCCCTATTGTAAACTATTTAAAAGCAAAATGCCTTCTACTCCCCAATCTCCTCCACATCTACATCTGCCCCATCTACACACTCCCTTCAGTTCCAACTGTTTGCCCTGCCTGCAGTCCGAGCATGATGGGAAGATTCTTTTTTACAAAGAGCATTTCAATATGGAATTGAATCTTCGGTTTTCTTCAGAAACTCTTCATGTTGTTTATGGTGGTATTTTGCTAAATGCTTGATTAGATTGGTTGTATTAAAAGTTCTTACAGCTTTACCACCACGCTTGACTTTCCTGTGGCATATGTTGCACTCTACCTCTTCGTCTTTGTCGTCCTTTAAGGTAAAATAATCCCACACAACTGACATTTTTACAGATAACTTCAAATGTACATGGCCGTCTTAATGGTTAGGAGACGCCACTGAGCTAAATTGGGGAGACGCTTTGCTCGCATGCTGAAGGTGTGCTGGAAAATTTGGACCAGAGTTTACTCTCACTGGCAAAAACACAGCAAAAACTGGAATGGATTATCTAAATGGGTACGGATCGGACTTTCAAAAAAAGAAAATAAAAATAAAAACTGGATCGGCATTTTCTCGTCCCTGCCGATCCGAACAGATACACATTTTTTCAAAATATCGGCGGCCAATCCGATCCAAATATTGGATCGGGACAAGCCTGTGTGTGTGTGTGTGTGTGTGTGTGTGTGTGTGTGTGTGTGTGTGTGTGTGTGTGTGTGTGTGTGTGTGTCTTGGAGACTGATCTTGGAGGAGTCACGCGTGTGCTGTGAATCTGAAACGGATTTGATTATGCTGTGCTTTTGTTTGGAAACTGGTCTGCAGGACCAGGTTCATTATGCATGGTAATCTCCTGCAGGACCAGGTTCATTATGCATGGTAATCTCCTGCAGGACCTGGTTCTTTACGCATGGTAATCTCCTGCAGGACCTGGTTCTTTACGCATGGTAATCTCCTGCAGGACCTGGTTCATTACGCATGGTAATCTCCTGACCTGTGCAGCAACTGGGATGCATCTCCAGCATTCCATCACAGCTGACAAAGATTTCAGTGAACAAAAAAAATTTTGTTGGTGTTGTGACATGACTTCCTCTTTCAGGTTTGGTGTATTTTGGCTTCAGGGGCTAAGCATTAGCACCTTCTAGGCCTTCAGAGAAAACCGCACAATTTAGAAATTAAAGCAAAATCTTGTAATTTGTAGTACTTTTTCATTTCATATATGGTTGTTTATAATTTGTCACTGTTTAACAATTAACTTTGCAATTAAGCTTTGGCTGGGCGTAATAGGAAAAGAGGAAGATCATAGGAGATAATATGAAGAGGTTTTTTAAATAGAGGAAAATTATAGAGGTGAAGCAGATTATATGAAGATTTTTTTAAGAGAGAAGGGAAAGCAGGGTTTGAATCTGGTGAGCTCAGAGATGACGGTAAATAAATAACTGCCAACGTTGTCTTAACATTTAAGAACCAATATGTTTATTGTGAAGAAACCGAACTCTTAATCTCTGACTGAAACAGCCCAGAAGAGCAGCACAGGCGGAAAACACCACCCGAGACTTATTTTTCAATAGTGATTTTTACCCCAATCAAAATTAGCCCTCCACATTTTCTCAAATTTGCAGCGAGAACACACACACATACACACACACTAGTGATCACTAGCATGTTAACCCCAGGTGTTCAAGGGCAATAGTCATGGCCTAGGGTCTGGGAAGTGAACCCATGACCATCTCGTCACAAGACTGGTTCCCTAACCACCAGACCATGACTCAGAACATGCGTATTACTCTTTTGAGTAATTAAGAATTAATATTCATTTATTGGGAGTTATGCATGTTTTTTTATGTATGACATGTTTGAATGTTTTTATGATTGAATGTAACATTTGATAATACCTGTTATATATTTGTGATGTCATAGTTTACGTGACTCTGATTGGATGTTATCCTTTTAACGAGTGAGAGTCTCAATGTCATGTTTGGAAGCAGCACAGTTTTTTAAACGTGTGCTTGACAATTTGTCAATGTTAAGTTTTTTTTAAGAAAATTTCATTGTCATGTCGTTCATATCCCAGAAAAATGCTTCTTAGACAGACTCTCGCGTGTTGTGGTACAAAGGAGCAAACACATGGAGTGCCACATCAGGGTGTGGAGGGGGGGGGGGGGGGGGGGGGGGGGCATGTGAAATGCCCTGGGCCCCAGCAAGTCTGTCAACTGGCCTGCCTGTACTCGTGGTGGTACTGAGTGTTGTGTAACTTCTGTCAAGTCTTTGCTGATCCCAACTTCTTTAAAGCTGCTAATATACCAGTTAAAAACCCAAATATTTTTACCACAAAAATAAGTTCACACATTACCACTAACCCTAGATTACTCATGCATGGCTCATTACCACTAACCCTAGATTACTCATGTGTGGCTCATTACCACTAACCCTAAATTACTCATGCGTGGCTCATTACCACTAACCCTAGATTACTCATGCGTGGCTCATTACCACTAACCCTAGATTACTCATGCGTGGCTCATTACCACTAACCCTAGATTACTCATGCATGGCTCATGGGAGTGGTTTGGGGTGTGATTTGTCTTTTCCATTCTGCCCTTTTTTGCATTTGGGCTTTGGGTTGCATTTGGGTTATTCTCTTTTCTGGCTGCTTTCTAGCTTGGGTTTGTGGGTGTGGTTTGAGTTTGGTCTGTGGTTATTCTCTATTCTGGCTTCTTTCTGGTTTGGATGTGTGGGTGTGGTTTGAGTTTTTTCTGTGGTTATTAGGGGTGGGTATCACCACTGATTTCCCAGTTCGATTCGATTCCAATTCACAAGGTCCCGATTCAATTCGATTTTCGATTTGATTTGATCCAATTCAATATCGATTCTTGTAGATAAATTTAAGTTACAATAAAAAGTGTAGTTTGAATGTGAAATGTTGTAATGATACAAGGAACACTCAAACTTAATTAAAATGTATTAAGATATTAGTGTTTATACTGTGATATTAGTGTTTTTATATCAATTAATGCACACACTTCCACATAGCTCCTTTACCAGAAAAGGCATTGAAAGCAGTTTTAACCAGCCCTTTAAAGTGCAAATTAAGTTTTTTTTTATTTTTTTACATGTAACAAAAACATTTATGAACATAGTTCTAGGGATGTATTCAACTAAGGATTTTCATAGTCGAATCTGATTCGTCAGCTTTTCACTTTAGTCGACTAATAGTCGAATCGGGTTTATTTTTATTTTTTATTTAAAGCATCTTAAACGGGATCCTGTTCTCATTCAGGACTTTTTTCCTCTTCAAAGTAAAAACCTAAAACACTCAGATAAATGAATACATACGGTAGATTGGCTTTATTCAGCTTTTATTTATTCACTTACTTATTTTTTATGAAACGTTAGAGAACATTAACCGTCAGTGCGCATTGCGCATATCGAACTGTCAGACACTAAAATGTCAAAAATATTTAAAATAAAATATGCCTGCCTGAAAATATAAAAACATTGACACACAACAGCAAAAAATATAAGGAAAGGTTCAAGTAACGGGGTTTAAAAGCAAACAACAAAAAATGTTTATAGGCTACTTGTGTAGATACATTGAATGATATAACAGAACACCTGTAAATTACTCAATCGCTCGTAACGAGCTAACAACAACACAGGTCGAAATAATAACGGCTCGCATCGACCTAGTACATATATCACACTCGCTGCAGCATGTACTACATTAGTACTAACAATATTGAACTCACTTTTGATATATTGACGCACACAACTTTCAGATAAAGATGAGACACACCGCTGTACAAAGTTATCTCTCCTATCTTTCGGTAAGGACCAACGGACGCTGCGCGTGCGCATTCTACAAGCCCGGACTAATGTACTGCAACGCAATGAGAACAACTTCTTATATAAAACAACAAGATAAAACGACAGTCTTTCGTACACTACTTGCCAAGACGCACCGCGACGAGACGAGATGACACGACCGAAACGACAAACCGCTGGGCTGTTTTTTTTCCGCCTTACGCGTTTTAAATGGTATGCCAAGTTGGTTGTTGTCATGCGAAATGAAAGACGTTGATGACATAACTTGCACTTTACTTTGTTTGATTCATCTTTATCTTTTTCAAACTTTTGAAGTTTTTTAGTAGCCATTAATCTCTGTAGATGCTGCGTATTCTGTGGCGTGTTCAGCTCCGCTCGTTTGGATTGTGCAACTTCAGGGTGTGATTTATTAATGTGTAGTAAGGAAGATGCCTATTGTTAATGCGCAAACATCATTTTTAAATATTTATTAACAGAAATTAAGATGATTTTATTTGACAAAAGGCTATATATAACGAAAACAAAGACATTTCATGTAACAACTAATGCTTAGCTGCATCGTTGGGCACCTCCATGCAGTTAGAATGGTACATTTGAGTATGACGTTCATAGTCGACTCGGGGGTATTCACGCTATTTTCCATGACAACGCTGGGCAGGGCCATCATGGTTGACTTTGTGTTAGAACTTCCGGTGCTACGGATACGCTGATACCGATTACAAGCAAAACGACAACAAACACAAAATGACTAGCATAATATGTTCAGTTAGAGCAGAGGTGGCCAACCTGTCAGAGACCAAGAGGGGTGGCGAGTGTAAATTATTAGCGGGGGGGATATAAAATGGACTCAAATTAAGTAAAAAAACGAACACAAACTTCGATATAAACATAAGGCATGATGTGCTTCAGGACTTTGTCACGTTTGGAGCACACTAAGAACTCTGTTATGTACGCAACTGTTGTTTTCTAGGTAAAAAGTGGATAAACTCTTATCAACACTCGTTACAACGCAACTGACCTGCGCTCATCTTTAGGAAGAAGAGAACAGACAGCGGCAGTAGTTTTGAAGCTCCCTCAGTCGTGTGCGGTGCCTTTGCTGCACCTCGTATGTGGTTTATTCCAAAACGTGTGACAGAAGAACCGCGTCTCACCAACGAGACTCAAATCACAATCACAATATCACAGATACTTCGTGCCGCTAGTCTCCCGTTTTCCACTACGCAGGTTTTAAAAGTATTAGCGGGTCGCTAGGCTTGTAAACAAACCGCGCACCACGAAGGTGTAGCGGTGTGTCGCCCTCAGAGCTGATGAGGTAACCGGGCCACGGCACAGACCGTTAGTGCAGGTGAGAGCGGACCGGCTGGGGAGACCCATGAAACCAGGCAAAGAGCCGCAGGTTGGCCACTCCTGAGTTAGAGGGTGTCACAATAAATGGAAGAAGAGGAAAACTTGGCTTGACCAACAGTGTTACGAACACAGCTCGAAAAGATCTGAGTGTTGTGGGGCACCTTATAACTTATATCCACCGCCTTCCAAAGACGAGGACCTGCGTCTAAGGCTGAAGGCGCTAAATTTAAAATATCCACCCAAACGTCCATTAGTCTGCTCTTATCATTTTGTGGAGGGGAAACCAACACCAGATCATCCTTATCCCGAGAAATGGCTCGGTTATGAAGCTCCGATTAAGCAAACGCGTCGGGTGCTTGTGAGGCTATCAGATAAGTAACGATATTATAATCAGTGGCCACATCTTTTCCTTGCATTCATTCTTTTCCTTGCATTCATTTTGTAATTTTAAGTAATTAAGTAAAGAAGTAAATAGACAATAATGCCTATTTTATGAAAAAAATCATTAAAATGTAGTAGTGTATAGGGTTGCAACGGTATGAGATTTTCACGGTATGATAACCGTCTCAGAAAATACCGCGGTATCACGGTTATCACGGTATCACAGTTAGTTTGTATATTATTAAAAGATACACTGACCCTTAAAGAAATTACAACAAGTTATTTTTGTTCAATTAACTATTTATTGTAGAAACCTGGAACTATTGTATACAAAATGTGTCCTTTAAAAAAATAAGCTGTACACATGTTTATATAAATACTGCAAAATTAGAGAAACCAAAATCATGGATTTCAGTACAATTATTTAAGTTTAAATTATTTAATATCTGATAAACTCAGCCAGGGTCACTGTCTGATCAACAACTGTTGTAAACATCCGTTGTACTGCCAAGTTGGAATATAACCAGATACTGCAGAAAGAGAGGATTTATTTCTGACATGATCCTCACAATAGAGATTTCTATTTTAAGGCTTTCACACCGAGTCTGGTTTTAACATATCAAAAACAGGCACGTTAGAATTTGAAAATGAACGCATGTAAATGAATGGCGTCTTTCACATCCAGTGAAAGCAAGGACCTTAAAAAGCTGGTTTATACTTTTACTAGTGACCGTAGCTCGCGACTCCGCACAGTTCTTTTGTATTACGTTAACCAGGACGAAACATGAGAGAACGTGAAGACGTTAAGATTGGGCGTTTTGGAAATAAACAACCATTAAATAATGTGATTTAAAAAGCAAATTATTTCGAGTATATGTATAAATATTTAACTTAATTAAGTTTAAGGTGCTGGGAAATATTGAAACGGACCTTTAAAGTTACGTACAAGTACTTTAATTCCACCTTATAAAGGTGTTGTCACGTATGACCGTGTCCCCCTCCGTTAGCTGTCACTCCGAACCCCTCGTGTCTGTGTTCCGTGCCTGTTTGTCCCGCCCTGCTCGTTGGTTTTGATGATTCCTCGTTTGTTACCACGCCCCTGTGTCATTGTCATCACCTGTCCCTAGTTTAGTTCTGTGTATAAAAGCCCCTGAGTCTCCCTTGTCCCTTGTCAAGTATTTTTGATTCTTTGTTGTGACTCTTTGATTATTGTCTGCTGTTAGTTCGTGTACCTGACCCCGTGCTTTCGTGTTTTGTATTTCGCCCGTTTATTTCCTTGTGCTCTGTGTCTCCCTCCCTGGTTGTGGTTCCTTGTGTTCAATATGCCAGTGTATGCGTGCTTTTCGGACTGCCCTCCTGTTATCGACCCTGCCTGGCTTTCGGATGACGATTACGGTATTCCCCTGAATAAATCTCGCTCCTCTCAGCACTTGTGTCCGTCTCCTCGCTACGCAGCGCGAGAAACGTTACAGGTGTATGAACCCTGCAAACATGACTTTGTTCATTGCGCTGAGGCGCAGCACGCGCAAAGTTACAAAATTCGAGAGATGTACGACCTCGCGAATCGACAGCGCGCGAGACCCTCGCGCACGGGCGGAGCTACCGCGATTACGTCATTTTCGCCGCTGATTTTAGTTTAGCTTTTTTTTTTGTTAAAAAATTTGTTAAGTCTGATGCACTTTCTGCCATTCTCACCGCTGTGTGCTGAGTAGCTGAACCGGAGCGGAGTTGCGCATGCGCGGGTCAGTTTCTCCGCTGGCTTGCTTTTTACCGGTAATAAGCAAACGCACACGATATGATAACCGTGCATTTTAATACCGTGGTATACCGTGAAACCGGTTACCGCTGCAACCCTAGTAGTGTACACTAATGCGAAAATAGCTGACCGGAAGTTCTAACACAAAGGCGGAAGAAACACACACTTGAAAGTGGGCGTGGCGAAATACAGTGAATAGTCGACTATAGTCGAATCAGCGACTATTGCAGGTCACCCCTACTTTATTCAGCTTTTATTTATTTACTTACTTATTTTTAAATGAAATGTTAGAGAACATTAAACGTCAGTTCGCATTGCGCATATCGAACTGTCAGACAGGCACTGTACAAAATGTCAATGATATTTTAAATAAAATATGCCTGCCTGAAAATATTAAAAAATTGACACACAACAGCAAAAAATATAAGGAAAGGTTCAAGTAACGGGGTTTAAAAGCAAACAACAAAAAATGTTTATAGGCCTACTTGCCGAGACGCACCGCGACGAGACGAGATGGCACGACCGAAACGACAAACGGCTGAACTGTTTGTTTTTTCGCCTTACGCGTTTTAAATGGTATGCCATCTTGGTTGTTGTGCGAAATGAAAGACGTTGATGACATAACTTGCACTTTACTTTGTTTGATTCATCTTTATCTTTTTCAAAATACTTTTGAAGTTTTTTTAGTAGCCGTTATAATCTCGGTAGATGCTGCGTATTCTGTAGCGTGTTCAGCTCCGCTCGTTTGTATTGTGCAACTGCAGGGTGTGATTTATTAATGTGTAGTAAGGAAGATGCCTATTGTTAATGCGTAAACATCATTTTTAAATATTTATTAACAGAAATTAGGATGATTTTATTTGACAAAAGGCTATATATAACGAAAACAAAGACATTTCATGTAACAACTAATGCTTAGCTGCATCCTTGGGCACCTCCATGCAGTTAGAATGGTACATTCGACTATGACTATGTCAAATTTTTCTGCAAGAAAATGAGTTGATCATCATGTTGAGGAGTGAGACTGCTCCTTTGTGCAGTAACAATATTGCCAGCTGTTGAGAAAACTTCACAGCTTTATACTTGACGCGTCGTGACCGGCATGAGGGTCCGTGCACCGAAAACGACATAATCACGGTGGCTCTGCCAGTGCGCTGTCGCTTCGCGAGGTCGTGCACCTCTCAAATTTTGAAACTTCGCGCGCGCCGCGCTTCAGCGCAATGAACAAAGGCATGTTTGCAGGGTTCATACACCTAAACAAGGTGGAATTAAAGCATGTCACGCGATATAAAACGCGAGACGTTAAAATGGTACGCATGTGCGGGGAAAATTAGCCAATTCTAAAGATCGATCTAACGTTTAATAAATCGATATCGAATCATTCAAATGAAGATCGATTTGAATTGAAAAATCAATTTTTTAAACACACCCCTAGTGGTTATTCTCTGTTGTGGCTTCTTTCTGGTTTGGGTTCATAGGTATGGTTTGGGTTTGTGAGTGTGGTTTGAGTTTTGTCTGTGGTTATTCTCTTTTCTGGCTTCCTTCTGGTGTGGGTGTGGTTTGGGTTTGGTCTTTGGTTATTCTCTATTCTAGGGATCCGTCCCAAGGGATCGATCGATCGGTCTATCTATCTATCTATCTATCTATCTATCTATCTATCTATCTATCTATCTATCTATCTATCTATCTATCTATCTATCTATCTATCTATCTATCTATCTATCTATCTATCTATCTATCTATCTATCTATCTATCTATCTATCTATCTATCTATCTATCTATCTATCTATCACCAAGGAAGACTGTGTCTATCTATCTATCACCAAGGAAGACTGTGTCTATCTATCTATCACCAAGGAAGACTGTGTCTATCTATCTATCACCAAGGAAGACTGTGTCTATCTATCTATCACCAAGGAAGACTGTGTCTATCTATCAACCCCCCCCCCCCCCCCCCCCCCCCCTTCCCCAGTATCTCAAAGGGACAGCAGTCACAAAAACCAGGTTAACCAATGAGAATCAGGCTGCTAGTAAAGACAACAGAGCACATTTGCATACGGAGTGCATTTCCACATAGGCCTGACACCTTTGGGGTGAAGTCTACAAACCTTCTCAGTGAGTGATGAACTCTTCTCTTACCCTGTTAGCATAACCTTTCCCAGTACACAACAAACTGTGAAACAAGATTAAACATGCCACACTAACACACAGATATAACGAAAATACAAATGGTCAGTTTTATTCCATTGCTATGGGAACCTCTTGAGGTAAAACACCATTTGTTGCCCCCCATGGTTTTATGGAGGAACACCAGATCCTGCATCCCCCACATGACCATCCAACCACTCCTACACGTCACAATATTGTCACTGCTGCTAAACACCCTTCACAAGGGGAACTTGTGGCTGCAACATAGAGATTTTTTTAATGGCTGAGCTATGAGAGAATTGCTTCATGACACGTCACTCTGTGATTCAATAGGTGAGGAGGATGTTGAGGATATACTACTTTTAAAGAAACTTCCAGGTGTGGTCTTGTTTTTATTCTTAACTACTGGTGGTTGTGATGGTCCATCTGTTTCTTTGTGAGGTATTAGAATTGTTGTCAGTGATTAACAAGATGGTTCTGTTGCTTCCTCAGGCAGTGCTGTGTCAGGCTGTGAGCTGCCCTGGTCAGTCTGAAAGCACTCGGCCCTTGACATTTTCAATGTCGTCAGGGCCGATGTAAGTACCCTTGACCCTGGGGTCCATAAAGGATGCCATGTCCAATAGCCTGTTGTGCATCAAACGTTTCATTGAGGTAATCCAGAATAGAGGATTTGATGGACTTTGTGTAGTGTCCTCTTCCAGATGTGCCAGAATGCTGGTGTTGGAAGGGAGGAAGAGAAGAGGGAAAGAAGGAGAAAGACCAAGAAGGCAAAGATCTTTAGTGTAATGTCACAGTTCTGTAAAGACAACAGTCGTGTACTTGGGTCCTTGTGTACTTGGTGTGTGTGTGTGTTTTAGGGTTAGCGTTAGGGTCACTTCTATCCTGAAGTGATCTAGTCCATAATTATGACCCTAAATACCCATTAAAGTGTTTAAACCATATACAGTGTCATTAGTGTTTCATGTCATTAGTGTTTAGAGTCACCCTGTACTGAGACGGCATTCCTGTTGCCACCTGGCCATTTTAGTGTTTGGTGGCGCTTTCCTGAAAATGTGGAAACAATGCCCATTTGTCCACAAACAACCCATAAATAGCAGACTGAGGGATTGCTTGGTGAGGTGGTGTTGACCCATGAGATCAGAAAAGATGTTCTGTGTTCCATCCACCGACACACAACCCACAGATACTCGTACACGACCTACAGACACTCATGCATGACCCATCCACCCACAGAAGACCCACATATTAAGGTTGTGTGTGTGTGTGTGTGTGTGTGTGGAAGGGTGTGTGTGTGTGGAGGGGTGTGTGGGTGAGTGTGTGTGTGTGTGTGTAGGGGGGTGTGTGTGTAGGGGTGTGTGTGTGTATGTGTAGAGGGGTGTGGGGGTGTGTGTGTGTGTGTGTGTGTGTGTGTAGGGGTGTGTATGTGTGTAGGGGTGTGTGTGTGTAGGGGTGTGTGTGTGTAGGGGTGTGTGTGTGTGTGTGTAGAGGGGTGTGTGTGTAGGAGTGTGTGTGTTTGTGTAGGGGTGTGTATATGTGTGTGAGTGGATGTGTGTGTATGGGCGTGGGTGTGTGTGTATGGGCGTGGGTGTGTGTGTATGGGCGGGTGTGTGTGTGTGTATGGTTGGTGGGTGTGTGTGTGTATGGTGGGTGTGTGTGTGTTTGGGGGTGTGTGTGTAGAGGTGGGGGCGTGTGTGTGTGTATGGTTGGTGGGTGGGTGTGTGTGTGGTTGGTGGGTGGGTGTGTGTGTATGGTTGGTGGGTGGGTGTGTGTGTGTGTGTGTGTGTGTGTGTGTGTGTGTGTGTGTGTGTGTGTGTGTGTGTGTGTGTATGGTGGGTGTGTGTGTGTGTGTGTGTGTTTGGGGGTGTGTGTGTAGAGGTGGGGGCGTGTGTGTGTGTGTGTGTGTGTGTGTGTGTGGGGGTGTGTGTGTTTGTAGGGATTTGTGTAGGAGGCAGACACAGACTACATGCTGACTCAGATATCCAGGACACATCTTTCACTAGACGGACATGCAGAAGGGGGCTGTAACCCAGCAGCTTGGCTGCTTTCAGATGGGGAAACTCAGGAGCATGTTGTTATTGACTAAAACACTTGTTTATTCAGGGAAAAATAACTGAGGCACTCTCGCCCTCTGGTGCTGCTCCACATAGACTTCATCTATAAGCCTCTAATAATAAAACCTGATCTGCTTTGGTTAATATACGCTATAATGTGAATGGAAAATCTGTTGAAATATGGATCAGCTGTATGGAAAATACTCATTCTGTTCTCAGGATGCTTTGAGAAGTAACGCTGTTAAAAACATGATAGTCAGTCAAGCATCAAGATTTCAACACCAGTTAAATTGGTGTTGGAAGATTTGGTGCTGCTTGCAGATGATTCTGCACTCACATGGTATGTTCAGGACTCACTGGAACCTCAGCCCTGTATGGAGTTTCCCATGGCAACACATGAATGATGTCATTGACTGAACTAAGAGTGGTCACCCATGCTGCTCCTTTAATCAGCATGTCTGCTCCCCCCCCCTCTCTCTCCACTTCCCCCTCTCTCTCTCTCTCTACCCCTCTACCTCTCCCCCTCTCTCTCTCCACGTGTCCCTCTCCCTCTCTCTCTACCCCTCTATCTCTCCCCCTCTCATTCACTAATTCTCTCCCTCCCTCTCTCTCTCTTCTCAGACCAGACTACTCTTTCTGCCTTTTGCAGATGTCAATTGCAAATTCAAGCATTTTATAGACTTGTGAGTGTGTGTCTTTGTCTTTGTGTCTTTTATAGACTTGTGTGTGTGTGTGTGTGTGTGTGTGTGTGTGTGTGTGTGTGTGTGTGTGTGTGTGCTCTTTTGCAATACATGTATTTGTTTTGGTCATACAACATGCTGCCGTTAAATGGCCAGCAGTGGTCACACACACGCACATGCACATGCGCACATAAGGACACACATAAAAACATACATACAGGAGGTCAGTGTGTTGGCAGTGTGAGGTATTACTGAATTTAGGGATTTAGTTGTATCTGGGCCCAGCAGGGCAAACTGCTCTCTTCATAAAGGTTCTTTATTAGCACATCAAACAGGCACAAACACATACACTCAGGCACACACTTGTATTTTTAATGAATGAGATCATACTGTGTCACAACATTGTCTCCAACTGGAAGAAATACCAGCGTATTTTGACTCAAGGCGATCTCTAACTAGAGTTTATCTCTTTAACCACAGTAGATCTCTAATCAAAGTAGGAATTTCTATCCAAAGAGCATTTTGAACCAGAGCAGATCTCTGTAACCAGAGGGATTATCTCTAATTAGAGTGGATCTCTTTAGCCTGATTGTTTCTCACCAAACGGGATCTGATCAAATGGGATTTCACCAAACGGGACCAAAGAGGATCTTTTTTAATTAGTTTGTCATAAAGTGATAACTGATTGCATGTCCTGCTTTTCTCACCAAACATTTCTAAACAGGTGAGTGTTGATGGGAATTTCCTCCATGAATGAAGGTCTACAGCAGGTCTGCAGCTGACATAAATGCTCTGGGTCTTTTGTGTGCCAGCCATCCTGCTTACCGATGGACCAAAACACATTTGCCCTTTGGACTTTCATTAGAGTGCTTCTAGTGCTCTGGCACGGTGCTTGACTGCGTGTGAGTGTGTTTTGTGTATGCGTGTCAGAAAGGACTGCAGAGATGATGGTTGTAGTAGTTCAGCAGTTAATTTGCACCCAGCTGTTAGGTGAATGTTATTTACAAAACCTGAGTGGAGGGAGAAAATATGGAAACATTTTAATATATTGTTGCTAGATATAAATTGATTAATGTCAGGGTTGTCTGATGTAGTGATCGACCGATGTTGGTTTTTTTGATGGACGATGTCGATGTTTGGATGGCAGTAGTGGCCGATGGCCAATATGTTTTTTTTTTTTACTTGAAAACAAAAAAAAATACTATAATAAAAATAATCAGGCATGAAAATCTGTCACCTTTCGACGAAATTCGCCATTTTGAAGTTGAAAAGGGTGACCTACACGAATCGTGTAGATCTGAGGAGGTTTTTTTTTGGGGGGGGGGGGGGGGGGGGGGGGTCGGGAGATATTTTATAGATATATTATATATATATTATCATATTGACTTAATAAGCAAACAGAGCACTTCCGAAATCAGCAATTTCAATGACAAACTGAAATTATTAAAATGGAAATATATAGGGTGAATAATAAAAAAAAAACAACCCATTATTACACATCACACGTTACAATTGATTAGTGGTGGGACTTTAAACGCGTTAATTTCGATTAATTACAGGAAAATTAACAAACTAAAAAAATTTACGCATGAGACACTTTTTTTATTTTTTATTTTTTTTTTTTATCTTTCTCAGTGCACGAGTTCCAGGGATACAGATTATATGGACCCACAATAAGATCATGATGGAGATGACTGAAGAGGCTACGCTGGTGGATGGGAAATTTAAATATAAGAAACTTTCAAATGGAAGTACAAACACAAAGTGTTATTTGCACTTTATGCAGGAAGGAGTTCGCTTATCACAGGAGCACTTCCAGCCTTTGTTACCACCTCAATTAAAAACATGTTGGGTATGGAAGTTTTTCTGTCTCAATATTAAAATGAAAATGTAATGCGCATTTGCATTTACATGTTCTACTCATACAAGCAACTTTGAGCTCAAAATTCAAATTCAAATGCAATAACTCCATTTTAATTTGCAATTGTTCCACTCATACAAGCAACTTTGAGCTCAAAATTCAAATTCAAATGCAATAACTCCATTTACATTTGCAATGTGATGGACATCCATTCACATTTCATTTACACATACATTTTGATGCTTTATATGTGTCTTTATTGAAATGAAAATGTATTTCCCGATTTGAATTAACAAGTTCATGTGATCATGCAAAGGTTGTTTCAAAATTATAATTAAAATGCTATTCGCTTAATATGCTTTGCATTTCATGATAACACATTTGAAACGTAATTTTCAACCTCACCACCAGGCTAAAAAGATGTCAATATTCAAACGTTAATGGAGAAATAGCGCCACCCATTTGCAATAACATTACGATACCAACAGCGCTAAAACTGTGTCAAAATGCATCTTGAAAATGCAATCCGAGCAGATTGCATTTTCATTTCCATGGTCTTCCACTATAGTCAAATTATAGTCAAATTAGATCCCATCAGCCTTCCAATCAGATTCCACCTCCCTCCACTTTATTGATACAACTTGATACAACTTTGTTGATATTGATACAACCTTTGCATGATCACATGAACTTGATAATTCAAATGGGAAATACATTTTCATTTCAATAAAGACCCAAATAAAGCATCAAAATGTATGTGTAAATGAAATATGAATAGACGTCTATCACATTGCAAATGTAAATGGAATTATTGCATTTGAATTTGAATTTTGAGCTCAAAGTTGCTTGTATGAGTGGAACATGTAAATGCAAATACGTATTACATTTTCATTTGAATATTGATACAGAAAAACTTCCATAGTTGGGGCTAACACGCAGGTCATTAATGATAACTTAGCTGCTAAATGTATTCCTAGTACGGACCAAACGTCTGTATTTCCCGGGACATGTCCGTATTTCACATGTCCCGGTTTTTTTTTTTTAAGTGAGGAAATGTCCTGGTGTCCGCACACCTTGCACGAGCGGCAGAGGCGTTTATACTTGATGCGTCACATTATTTGCAGTGTTGTTCGCTCTCTGTGGTCGAAGATAAAGGTTTACAAGAAGCGCTGCAAATTGCGTCAACTGATGCAAGTTACGAACTGCCGTCCAGAAAGACAATGTCTAAGAAAATCCAGCAGCTGTATGATGAGGAAAGGTGAAGAGCGCCACAAATGTGGCTCTGACTGGGGATCACTGGACCTCTGTTAGCAACAACAATTATCTTGGTGTGACAGCTCATATTATAGATGATGAATGGAAGATCCAGTCATTTGCTTTGAGCATGCAGAAGACCACTTCTAAGCACTATGGAGATGCCTGTGGCAGAGGCCTGGGAAATTAAAGAAAGTCTACCATCTAAACTGGTATTAAAAACATCTTCTGATTTACTTCAGTTTTTCTTATTCTTCCAATATCCTGAGCAAAACTAATTTTTGGTCAAAATTTCCAGTGTTCTGAAAACTGTTTGCTCTGTTTTCTACACTCATCTATTGGTCTGTGGTGTAGACTGGTGGAAAAATACACAAGATGTTGAAGTTTATGATTATGTTCATTGATTCATTCATTATTCAAACTTAAATTAATATTTCTCATGTTAAATACTGAAATGCGATTAAAATGCGATTAATTCCGATTAAATAATTACAAAGCTTCTAATTAATTAGATAAATTTTTTTAATCGCATCCCACCCCTAATATATATATATATATATATACCGAACCGTGACCATTAAACCTGGGCCCGTTCCCATCACGAATTAATCGAAACTAGCTAGCGGTGGTACGCTAACGCTAGCTAGCGTCGCCACAGTGGGCGGAAATTATCATACAGTTAAGCCCGCCCACTAAGAGAGAAGATATGATTGGTCAATTTTGCTGTCATTTTAAACTGGTATTGCGCTGAATTATAACTGCCTGGCCCTCTGTAAATGAACAGTGGGCCCACCAATCAGCAACATTCTGCGGAGGCATCACAGTGCAGATAGGGGGAGACACAGGCTTACAGGCTTCCACTTAACACCTCACGTTCCAACACAGATTGAATAGACACGATTGAATAATTAATTTGCTTATATTTTTGTAATTGTTTAGATGTCGATTGTCAAACTGTAAGTAGATAAAATAAAATTTGATAAATTATATTATATATATTTCTGTTTTAAGAATATTTTTAGGCCCTGAGAGGGGCCCCCATACTCAAATAGCGGCCCGCGGGCTATCTATTTCTGGCCCGCGAGCTGTTTTGAAAAGTGTTTTTTTTTTTTTAAAGGAATCTTTTTTTTCAATCGCGCTATCCTCTTTTCCTTTCTTATTTTGAAATCGCGCACCGCGATCTCAAGACGATGCCGGGGATTGCCTTTATGGCAACAACTAACAGGTAGCAGACGACCAAATGCGTTCGCTCCCCCGGTCGACAGTTTACGTTAAACCCCCCCGTAACCAGCCCCGTCAGTGATTGAAAAAATAAAATGTGGCCCGTCATCATTTCTATTTGAGTACCCCTGGCATAGAGAGCCCTGACGGTTCCCCACTATATATATATATATAGTACATTTTCATATACTTGTGTATATATATTTCTACATATATTTATCTCCCTTTCTCTCTACCTCTCTCCTCTCTTTCTTTGTCTCACTCTCACTCTCTCCTCTCTTTCTCTCTTTCTCTCCCTCTCTCTAGATTTTGCAGTGCTTGTCTTCAGCAGTTCCTGCTCTAACACGGAACTGAAGACAAGAGGTGAGTATGTGTGTGGAAGGACACAAATGTGTGTGTGTGTGTGTGTGTGTGAGAACGTGTAGTCATGTGTGTATCTGTGTCTTTATGTGAATGTGTGTGTGTGTGTGTGTGTGTGTGTGTGTGTGTGTGAGAGAGAGTAACTCTGCAGGAGTGTGTGTGTCTTTGTACGTGTGTATGAACCTGTAGAGGTGTGTGTGTGTGTGTGTGTGTGTGTGTGTGTGTGTGTGTGTGACAGAGAGTGAATTTGCAGGAGTGTGTGTGCAGGGTACCCGCGGGCCCTTAAAAAGTCTTAAAATGTCTTAAATTTAGTCTTCCATATTCAAGGCCTAAAAATGTCTTAAAATGTCTGGAATTTTATGAGGGGAGGCATTAAATTATTATAAGTGTGTGTTGTTCAGTTGTTCTGGCGCGATGTGAACTTTGCCGAATCTAGCGCTAGGACCATGCAGAAAATAACCGCTCCAGGGTCCTAGTGCTAGATTCCTAGCGCTGGAGTATACGGCCTCAACAACGTCAACAATTTTCGTTCGCCAACACCCCCCCCCCCCCCCCCGTCAACAATTCTCGTTCGCCCCCCGCCCCCGCCCCCCCCGTCAACGATGTGGAACACACCTGCATCCCCAGTAATAGTATTATTTTTTCTTGTGAGAGGTATTAAAAAGGTCTTAAAAGTCATTGAATTTGAGATTTAAAAGTGTGCAGATACCCTGGTGTGTGTCTTTCTATGTGTGTATGAGCCTGTAGAAGTGTGTGTGTGTCTTTCTATGTGTGTATGAGCCTGTAGGAGTGTGTGTGTGTGTGTGTGTGTGTGTGTGTGTGTGAGACAGAGAGTGAATTTGCAGAGTGTGTGTGTGTTTTTGTAGGTGTGTATTAGGGGTGGGAATTGTTTACTATCTCACGATTCGATTCCGATTTTGGGGGCCACAATTCAATTCAAAAATCGATTTTCGATTCAAAACGATTTTCGATTCAAAAAACGATTTGATTTATAAAAATGTTTGCTTCAGTCTATAAAATCTGCATGATCTACTACAGTCTGCTTTGCAAGACAGAACGACAAATTTTTGTGTCTTTAAGTGTCTTTCACATTTAACAAAAATTAAGTGCTTGTCAGGGCTGGCTCGGATGCAGTTCCCCCAGCCGTCGCTAGGGGCACCAGAGTCAGTCCCAGACTAAACCGAGTCTGCTTTCTCTGTGATTGCTTATCGTTTAATGGTGTCTCGCCACCTCTCTCTGTTATGCTTTCTCT
>NC_135212.1:38179163-38231663 GCF_052324685.1 Brachyhypopomus gauderio | reverse complement strand
GATCCTGCTATTTGAGGTAAATTGTGGCTCTTAGCTAACAGTCTGGGAAAGCAAAGGGCAGACCGGATGGACATGGCACTCACTGATGAAGAGTAGTCCGAGTAGACAAATGAGACATGGCACTCACTGATGAAGAGTAGTCCGAGTAGACAAAAGAGACATGGGACTCACTGATGAAAATTAGTCTGAGTGGACCAATGAAATACAAGACTGGCTGATGAAGAGCAGGGTGAGTGGACCAATGAGGCTCTAGACTCGCTGTAATGGTAAAAACAGTTTTGAGTTTGTCCTGTAACCCCTGGGTGCCTGACTTTAGAACATTGGCTTAAGAACACTGAATTTAGAACACTGACTTTAATTGATGGCTTTAGAAAACAGACTTTAGAACACTGGCTTTAAATGACTGGCGTTAGAACACTGGCATTAGAACTCTGGCTTTAGACTGGCTTAACACGAGTTAGAACAGTGAATGAAGCTCATTGATTCTTGTTGTGAATCTGAATAAGGTGAGTTTAAAAGTCATATCAGAACCAAAGCATTTGACCTTCATGCTTTCTGGAATATGTAGCTTATATTACTGCTTGGTTATTTTGAGACTTAGTAGGTGCAGGGCTTGGTATTTTAAGGTCCAACAGAAGCAGAGGCCAGCGCAAGCCCTGTAGGGATATTGAGGATAAGGTCAACTTAACCAAATAAGATTAACACACACACACTCACATGCACATATGTACAAATGTTCACCTAAGCTGATATTTCCCAACAAAGATACACCAGACACAACCTGTAACCTGGTCTATGTTTGTGTATATGTGCATGGGCATGTGTGAGTGTGTGTGTGTGTGTGTGTGTGTGTGTGTGTGTGTGTGTTTCCATGCATGCGCAAGTACATGTGTATGTGCGTGTGTCTATGTATGTTTTTGTGTGTGTATTTTTGTTTGTGTGTTTGTCTGCACATATGCTTGTGTGTGTGTGTGTGTGTGTGTGCGCGTGTATAAGTGCATGTGTATGTCTATGTATGTGTTTGTGTGTGTGTGCTTTAAGGATGATGCCTTAGGCTACTCAGACACTATAACATGAGTTTAATTGTACTTTAAAACCATCAGTGTCTGTATAGATAGCCATCACCTTCAGTAAAACTAGCACTACAGCTCTGTGCGTGTGTGTGTGTGTATACACTGTATCCTCAGGCTCTCCTGTTACTGTATGATGAAGTACTCCTGGCTGTGTGCGTGCGTACGTGTGCGCTTGTGCGTGCGTGCGTGCGTTTATGTGCATCTCTGTATGTGTTACGTAAGATTATCATTCACACACAGACATATCACACACACACACACACACACACACACACACACACACACACACACACACACACAATTCTAGTACAATGAAACTAGAAACTAGTCTGAAATTAAATGAAACAATGGCTATTAAATGAAAGAGGAGAATGTGTTGGGTGCAGTAATATCTAGAGCTGCAATCCCAGGTTTTACATCTATACTGGGGAAACCATACAGCAGCCAGATTCATTTCTCATTTTGGCCAGAAGCATGTTACTGTAGTGTTTAGTCTCTGGCTGAAACTTCAGTTGATGACTTTGTGAAATCTGCAAAAACTGGATTTTTTTTTGGAGTCTAAAATATCAAATTATGAAGTCTAATAATAATTTAACATTACAGCACTGCATTAAAATAAATAAAACCAAAGACCCAAAGTACAAACAAGCCAGAGGCAGAAAGAGCTCTGAAAGACACTAAAACACAAAGAAGTGTAGAGTTCTGTCAGACACTACCATAGAAGAAGAATGTAGAGTTCTGAGACAGTTGTGTGGACAAGATGAGTATAATCCTGTGAAGGAAGGAATGATGGAGGGATGGTAACAAAATAAAAGACAAACGTTGGTGCCTCTGTGTGTGTGTGTGTGAAAGAGAGAGAGTAATCTGAGAGTAATCTCATTTTATAATCCCATTTGTGCACCAAGGCGCCTGATAGACGATTTGGTCTTCACTGACTGTGTCTGTAAGATTCTGAAACATCTTCACTGCTTAGTCAAGTCAAGTCAAATGTATGTACTGGTGTCCCACGGCAGTTTTATAGATGTCCGAGACAAACACATCAGTGAACAAACCAAAGACTTGAGATTTGAGGAACCAGGACTCAAACACATCCTCTTCTGGTCAGCAACGGACACGATAGCAATAATATACACAATAAAGAACAAAAATAAGTTACGAGAACAAATAAGCAGTTAATGTCTATTCTGAGTTTCTAGAAGTCCATGTCTGGGCTCCGAGTCTGGGATACGATGAGCGCAAACAGTATGTGGGCGAATGATGTGGATGTGTGTGTGTGTGTGTGTGTGGGTGGATGAGGCGGGTGTGGGTGGATGAGGTGGGTGTGGTGGATGAGGTGGGTGTGTCTGGGACACAACAGGGGGCATCAGTGGTGGGGGAGGAGCCACAGCAGAGATTTTTTTCTCTGATTAGTTCAATTTAGTTTTGGTAATGCTGTTTTCTGCCTGGTCTTCCTCAGATGGCGGTGTGGATCCAGGCGCAGCAGCTCCAGGGGGACGCGCTGCACCAGATGCAGTCCCTGTATGGCCACCACTTCCCCATCGAGGTGCGACACTACCTGTCCCAGTGGATAGAAGGGCAGCTGTGGTATGTACCTCAGCAGGGGCTGACATGAGTCCAGAGCTGCAGCCCCGTCAAGGCTGAACCAGTCTGGAAGCTCTGTGTGTGTGTGTGTGTGTGTGTGTGTGTGTGTGTGTGTGCTCGTGTGTGTGTGTGTGTGCGCGCGTTTGTGTGTGTGAATGTCTGTGTGTGTATATGCGCATTAGTGTGTGTGTCCATGTGAGTTTGCCTTTGTGTGCATTTGTCTAGATGTGTGCATGGGGGTGCATGTTTGTGCAACTGTGTGTGGGTTTCTGTGTGTTAGGAAGAGACTTTAATCATAACTTTGATCATTTGATCAAATTTATGTTACATTTATATTTTATCAATATTTTGTATGTATTTGCTTTTAGGGACGCGATAGACCTGGAGAATCCACAGGAGGAGTTTAAAGCTAAACGGTTATTGGACAGTCTCATTCAGGAGCTACAGAAAAAGGCAGAACATCAAATGGGAGAGGATGGCTTCCTGCTGAAGATCAAATTAGGGCACTATGCTTCACAGTTAAAGGTAAATACACACACACACACACACATTTATGCTGATAGCCCCATATTTACGGTACGCACCAAAGCCAAAGCAAAATAAGCACACACACAAAAACACACAAATGCTCCCGTGCCTACACCACCAGACCAAGACGGATGTAAAGGTGGACAGTATGTGCACTGGTCACACCAGACAAAGTGTGTACTGGTCACACCAGGCCCCAGACAGTAACAGTAAGTTCAGTCTCATTGATGCAGAGTGTGTTGCATTTCAGAGTGTGTTGCATTTCAGAGTGTGTTGCATTTCAGAGTTTGTTGCATTTCAGGGTGTGTTGTGTGTGTTTCAGAGCACCTACGACCGCTGCCCACTGGAACTGGTGAGATGCATCAAACACATTCTGTACACAGAGCAGAGACTCGTCAAAGAAGCTAGTAATGTGAGTGATGTGTACACACACACACACACACACAGCAGAGACTCGTCAAAGTACCTAGTAATGTGAGTGGCGTGTACACACACACGCACAGCAGAAACTCGTCAAAGCAGCTAGTTATGTAAGTGATGTGTACACACACACGCGCAAAGACACACAGATATAATACACTCAATATGTGTTCCTCACACACCTTTGGTATGAGAAAATGAAAGAGGAACTAAAGAGGAACCCAGTTACTGTGAGCATACACATATGAGTTAATAAGATGGGCTTGTCACTCATGAGTGTTTGTGTCCTGCAATTGGCAGTCGTGCTCTCCACTGGGCGGGATCATGGACAGCATGTCTCAGAAATATCAGCAGATAAACCAAGCGTTTGAGGAGCTACGAATCCTCACACAGGACACAGAGAATGACTTGCGAAAACTCCAACACAGCCAGGAGTACTTCATTATACAGTACCAGGAGAGCCTGAGGATACAGGGTACACACACACACACACAATCATACACACACACACACACACACACACACACACACACACACACACACACACACAACCAGGAGTACTTAATTATAAAGTACCAGGAGAGCCTGATGATACAAGATACACACACATACACACACACAAACAGAACACACACACACACACAGTCAAAGGTACTTCATCATACATTACCAGGAAAGTCTCAGGATACAGGGTACATACACACACACACGTACACACATACACGCACACACCCAAATACCATGCTGTGCATTCTGGACATATGGACATATATGTGTGGATGTGTGCATGTTTGTGTGTATGTGGATGTTTGTGTACATGCACGTGTATATGTTTGTGTGTGTGTGTGTGTGTGTGTGTGTGTGTACTTGTGTGCGTGTCCTGTAGCCCAGCTTACGAGCCTGGCCACACTGCCCCCTGCTGACAGACAGCTGCGAGAGCCCAGCCTCCTCAGCAAGAGAGCCACTGTTGAAGCCTGGCTTACCAGAGAAGCTAACACACTTCAGAAGTACAGACTGGTAAACTCACACTACATAGTCTTATCCCTGCACAGTCTTACAGAGGCGTAATCCTAAAGTCTTACAGAGGCATAGCCCTGTGCAGTTGTACAGAGGCACAAAAATTGTTCAGAGGCGTATCCCTACGTGCGTGGGTGAATTTGTGTGTGTGTGCGCGTGTGTGTTTGTGTGTACGTGTGTGTGTGTGTGTACGTGTCTGCGTGAATGTGCAGGGTCTGGCAGAGAAGCACCAGAAGACTCTGGCCTTGTTGCGGAAGCAGCAGACAGTGATTCTGGATGACGAGCTCATCCAGTGGAAACGACGTCAGCAGCTGGCGGGCAATGGAGGACCACCTGAGGGAGGACTAGACATCCTACAGTCCTGGTACACACACATATATATATACACACACACATGCACACATACGCGCACATACATATACAAACACACACACACACACACACACACACACACACACACACATATATATATATATATATATATATATATATATATATATATATATATATATACAGTTGCAATCAGAAATATTCAACCCCCTCAACTCCAAAGACATTATAGGAGATGTGGATGAAAGACTGACAATAAATGACAAAATAACCTCATTAAACAACAAACAGTATTTATTAATACATATTTGAGTTATTTTGACAACAGAAGTTGACTTAACTTTGAAGTTCAAAAGAAAAATGTAACTCTTTGTACACATGTGCACTATTATTCAACCCCCTGCTTCAATACTTTGTAGAGCATCCTTTAGCTTTTATAACTTCCAACAAACGTTTTTGGTAAATACTAACAAGCTTCTTACACCTCTCAATTGGAATCTTGGCCCATTCTTCACGTGCAAAAGCCTCTAGTTCAGTGCTGTTTGATGGCTTCCGTGCTGCAACTGCCTTCTTTAAATCCCACCAAAGATTTTCAATCGGGTTTAGATCAGGAGACTGAGAAGGCCACTCCAGGACATTCCATGATCTTTTTCTCAACCAAGCTTTGGTTGACTTGGAGGTGTGCTTGGGATCATTGTCTTGCTGGAAGGTCCACTGATTGCCAAGGTTTAATTTGTCAACAGATGCCATCACAATCCTCTTTAAAATGGCCTGGTATTTCTGAGAATCCATGATGCCAGGTACACAATCAAGATTACCAGTTCCTGCTGCAGAAAAACAGCCCCACATTATCAATGGCCCACCTCCATGCTTGACTGTGGGGATGGTATTCTTCTGGTCGTAAGCCTGGCCTTTCGCACGCCAGACGTACCGTTGGTCCATATGTCCATACAGTTCCAGTTTGGTTTCATCAGTCCATAGAACTGTCTCCGAAAACTCTGTAGCCTTATCCAAATTCCTCCTGGCATATTCTAGTCGACTTTTGATGTTCCTTGTGGTTAAGAGTGGAGTGCGTCTTGGAGTCCGGCCATGAAGTCCTCTTTTATTCAGTGCACGTCTTATAGTTGCTACTGAAGCACTTGTTCCAGCCTTCATCAGGTCATTCTGTAGGTGTCTTGCACTTACATGGGGTTTTTTCTTAGTTGTCCTGACTAAGTTGCTAAGGGCCCTTGATGAAATTTTGGGCTTTCTTCCACGGCCAGGCAGGTTTGCAGCTGTTCCATAAGTTTTAAACTTCCTTATAATGCTCCCAATGGTGTCTCTTGGGATGTTATATTTTTTGGAAATCTTCTTATACCCAAGGCCCTTTAGGTGCGATGAAATAATCTCCTCTCTCAGCTTTTGTGGAAGCTCCTTTGTCTTTCCCATGAATGCAACTCACCTTGAATTCCTTCATGGGTGGGGTTTATATATGCATCAAAGCTGAAGCAAATGAAGGATCATTATAGAGTTCTCAAAGGCTTAGTTATGTTTCAACTCCACTTTAGTCCATAAAACCTGTCAGAAAGCTTTAAAAACAACAATATTATATAGGGGTTGAATAATTGTGACATGGCTATCTTAACAAAATATACTGTTACACACAAATACTATATCATGCATTTTCTGTTCTGATTTTATGTATCACTCAATTCATAAAGAAGTCATCCAAAGCAGAATCTTGCTATTTGAAAAAACATATATTGATAAATCCTTAAAATCTTTGGGGGGTTGAATATTTTTGATTGCAACTGTATATATATATATATATATATATATATATATATATATATATATATTAGGGATGCACCGAAATGAAAATTCTTAGCCGAAACCGAAAACCGAAAATGAGGAAACCAAGGCCGAAAACCGAAACACCGAAATACATTATGCCAATTATTAGTAACATTGGATTTATGGCTAACCTCACTATTCAAAGAATAAATCAACTACAAAATTTGATTTGAAAATATGTATTTAGCACTGACATTACAGTAATGCATAATATAAAATAAAATTAGTGGTGGGCCGTTAACGGCGATAACGCTGACAATGGCCGACCATTAATTAAATTTAACTCGCTTCCAGACCGTTTTTATCTGAGAGGATAAATATATGTATTTTATACGAGTTAAATTTAATTATAACTGACTGGCCTGAAAGATAAATATAAATTCTCTCATAAAAACGTGACGTGAGTTGCAACAACATTAAACAGCTCAGGTAAACACGCTTTTGAGAAATGTCGTCTGCTCGGCAAAACATAACGGGGCTCAATGTTCTCTATTAGCCTACGAAATCCCTACGACAGAGAACGGCTGATCGTCTAAGGCAACGAGTTCCATAATTTTTGGTGTAATGTCCATTTCCTTGGCACCATCACTGGAAAACTTTTTTGCTAGCTTTATCCAAATAAACACGTGCAGGCGATTTTTGCTTGCGTCATCACAGCACATTGTTTCGGCCGTGTTGTTTCGGTGATGAAAGTATTTCGGCCGAAAACCGAAAATGCAAATTTAAGCCATTTCGGCCGAAAATTTTCGGTGGCCGAATTTTCGGTGCATCCCTTATATATATATATATATATATATATATATATATATATATATACAGACACACATGCACACCTGAGGGAGGACTAGACATCCTGCAGTCCTGGTACACACATACACACACACACACACACACACACACCTGAGGGAGGACTAGACATCCTGCAATCCTGGTACACACAATGTAAATACACAAGACAATGTAAATATATTATTTGAGCTGAATATATGAGTGTCTTCGTGTTCGTGATTGTGTGTGTGTGTGTGTGTGTGTGTGTGTGTGTGTGTGTGTGTGTGTGTGTGTGTGTGTGTGTGTGTGTGCAGGTGTGAGAAGCTTGCTGAGACCATCTGGCAGAATCGACAGCAGATCCGGCGTGCGGAGCACTTACGACAGCAGCTGCCCATCCCTGGCCCTGTAGAGGAACTGCTGAATGACTTAAACAGCACCATCACAGACATCATCTCCGCCCTCGTCACCAGGTGTGTGTCAGTGTGCAATCTATATTCAGAACTGCATGTCAGATATACTGGTATATCTGATAAATCTGTAACTTAAATCTGTAAGTTACTTGTTCATCAATACAACTGCAATTTCAAAACATAATAAGCACTGTAATTAAAATAACCACTGTAGTTGCACTGTAATTGCAGTAAATATTGCAGCACGATTGAAGAAAAGAGAAAGAATCTGAGTGCAAACAAGAGAAGGCCATGTGGTGTATCTGTGTTTGTGTGTATCTGTGTGTGTATTTGTGTGTGTGTGGATCTGTGTGTATTTGTGTGTGTGTGGATCTGTGTGTGTATTTGTGTGTGTATCTGTGTGTGTTTTTATTGTTTTTTTCCGTCTTTTTTCTTTTCATAACGAAAATTATTGGCTGCCTGGTATTTTAAAGTTCTATGGATTAATGGTGTGGGTGTGTGTGTGTGTACGTATGTGTACGTGTGTGTATGCGTGTGTCTGTGTTTGTGTATGTGTGTTGTCCTCAGCACATTCATCATAGAGAAACAGCCTCCTCAGGTTTTGAAGACACAGACTAAGTTTGCTGCCACTGTGCGTTTGTTGGTGGGGGGGAAGCTGAACGTGCACATGAACCCCCCCCAGGTAAAGGCCACCATCATCAGTGAACAGCAAGCCAAGGCCCTGCTGAAGAACGAGAATACCAGGAAGTGAGTCACACACATACACACACTCTCTCTCACATACACTCTCTCACAAACACCAATGCACGTACACACACTCAAATAGACATGCACACATGCTCAGACACTCATATACGCGAGCGCGCACACACACGCACACATTATCCATGGACATACTGGGGAAATGTTATTCAGACCAGTAACCTGAAGAACATTCCTAATTCTCCCTCCAGCAAAGCCAGTATGATAAACTAATCTCTCCTGTCCTATCCTCACTCTTTTAACCTCACTCTACTCTCCTCACTCTTCTAGTCTCACAGTCTTCTCATTCTTCTGACCTCACTGTCCTCTCGTCACTCTTCTAATCTCACTGTCCTCTCGTCACTCTTCTAATCTCACTGTCCTCTCCTCACTCTTCTAATCTCACTGTCCTCTCCTCACTCTTCTAATCTCACTGTCCTCTCCTCGCTCTTCTAATCTCACTGTCCTCTCCTCGCTCTTCTAATCTCACTGTCCTCTCCTCGCTCTTCTAATCTCTCCTGTCCTCTCCTCGCTCTTCTAATCTCACTGTCCTCTCCTCGCTCTTCTAACCTCACTGTCCTCTCCTCGCTCTTCTAATCTCTCCTGTCCTCTCCTCGCTCTTCTAATCTCACTGTCCTCTCCTCGCTCTTCTAACCTCACTGTCCTCTCCTCGCTCTTCTAATCTCACTGTCCTCTCTTCGCTCTTCTAATCTCTCCTGTCCTCTCCTCGCTCTTCTAATCTCACTGTCCTCTCCTTGCTCTTATAACCTCACTGTCCTCTCCTCGCTCTTATAACCTCACTGTCCTCTCCTTGCTCTTCTAATCTCACTATCCTCTCCTCGCTCTTCTAACCTCACTGTCCTCTCCTCACTCTTCTAATCTCTCCTGTCCTCTCCTCACTCTTCTAACCTCACTGTCCTCTCCTCGCTCTTCTAACCTCACTGTCCCCTCCTCACTCTTCTAATCTCTCCTCGCTCTTCTAATCTCACTGTCCTCACTCTTCTAATCTCTCCTGTCCTCTCCTCGCTCTTCTAATCTCACTGTCCTCACTCTTCTAATCTCTCCTGTCCTCTCCTCGCTCTTCTAACCTCACTGTCCTCTCCTCGCTCTTCTAACCTCACTGTCCTCTCCTCGCTCTTCTAATCTCACTGTCCTCTCTTCGCTCTTCTAATCTCTCCTGTCCTCTCCTCGCTCTTCTAATCTCACTGTCCTCTCCTCGCTCTTCTAACCTCACTGTCCTCTCCTCGCTCTTCTAATCTCTCCTGTCCTCTCCTCGCTCTTCTAATCTCACTGTCCTCTCCTCGCTCTTCTAACCTCACTGTCCTCTCCTCGCTCTTCTAATCTCACTGTCCTCTCTTCGCTCTTCTAATCTCTCCTGTCCTCTCCTCGCTCTTCTAATCTCACTGTCCTCTCCTTGCTCTTCTAATCTCACTGTCCTCTCCTTGCTCTTCTAATCTCACTGTCCTCTCCTTGCTCTTCTAATCTCTCCTGTCCTCTCCTCGCTCTTCTAATCTCTCCTGTCCTCTCCTCACTCTTCTAACCTCACTGTCCTCTCCTCGCTCTTCTAACCTCACTGTCCCCTCCTCACTCTTCTAATCTCTCCTCGCTCTTCTAATCTCACTGTCCTCACTCTTCTAATCTCTCCTGTCCTCTCCTCGCTCTTCTAATCTCACTGTCCTCACTCTTCTAATCTCTCCTGTCCTCTCCTCGCTCTTCTAACCTCACTGTCCTCTCCTCGCTCTTCTAATCTCACTGTCCTCTCTTCACTCTTCTAATCTCTCCTGTCCTCTCCTCGCTCTTCTAATCTCACTGTCCTCTCCTTGCTCTTCTAATCTCACTGTCCTCTCCTTGCTCTTCTAACCTCACTGTCCTCTCCTCGCTCTTATAACCTCACTGTCCTCTCCTCGCTCTTATAACCTCACTGTCCTCTCCTCGCTCTTCTAACCTCACTATCCTCTCCTTGCTCTTCTAATCTCACTATCCTCTCCTCGCTCTTCTAACCTCACTGTCCTCTCCTCACTCTTCTAATCTCTCCTGTCCTCTCCTCACTCTTCTAACCTCACTGTCCTCTCCTCGCTCTTCTAACCTCACTGTCCCCTCCTCACTCTTCTAATCTCTCCTCGCTCTTCTAATCTCACTGTCCTCACTCTTCTAATCTCTCCTGTCCTCTCCTCGCTCTTCTAATCTCACTGTCCTCACTCTTCTAATCTCTCCTGTCCTCTCCTCGCTCTTCTAATCTCACTGTCCTCACTCTTCTAATCTCTCCTGTCCTCTCCACACTCTTCTAACCTCACTGTCCTCTCCTCACTCTTCTAATCTCTCCTGTCCCCTCCTCACTCTTCTAATCTCTCCTCGCTCTTCTAATCTCACTGTCCTCACTCTTCTAATCTCTCCTGTCCTCTCCTCGCTCTTCTAATCTCACTGTCCTCACTCTTCTAATCTCTCCTGTCCTCTCCTCGCTCTTCTAATCTCACTGTCCTCACTCTTCTAATCTCTCCTGTCCTCTCCACACTCTTCTAACCTCACTGTCCTCTCCTCACTCTTCTAATCTCACTGTCCTCACTCTTCTAATCTCTACTGTCCTCTCCACGCTCTTCAAATCTCACTGTCCTCTCCTCACTCTTCTAATCTCACTGTCTTCACCTCAATCTTCTAATTTCACTCTCCTCTCCTCATTCTTCTAACCTCACTGTCGTCTCCTCACTCTTCTAATTTCAGTCCTCTCCTTACTCTTCTAATCTCACTGTCCTCTTATCACTCTTCTATTCTCACTGTTCTCTCCTCATTTCAAAGTTTACAGTTACATTTATAATGGAATTTATGAATTTATAAATAATAATTATAATTTGAAATGGAAAAAATGGAAATGATGTCTCACTTCATTTGAGTTTGTCTTTCTCTTTTTTTCACTGTCATTCTGTCTTCCAGTGACAGCAGTGGAGAAATCTTGAATAATAACTGTGTGATGGAGTATCACCAGACCACAGGGACACTGAGTGCACACTTCAGGAACATGGTGAGTGAACACCCACACTCAAACACTCGTACACACATACACACAAACATTTCGGGAACATGGTGAGTGAACACACACACACCTCAGTCAGGGCGCACACACACCTCAGTCAGGGCGCACACGCACACACACGTAGTTGAATCAGGGGACACACACACCTCAGTCAGGGTACACACACACACACACACACACACACCTCAGTCAGGGCACACACACACACACACACACACACACACCTCAATGGTGGCACATACACACACACACACACACACCCCTCAGTCAGGGCACACACACATAGTTGAGTCAGGGCACACACACACCTCAGTGGTGGCACACACACATAGTTGAGTCGGGGCACACACACACACCTCAGTGGTGGCACACACACACTTCAGTAACGTCAAACACACACTTCAGTAAGGTCACACACACACACACACACACCTCAGTCAGGTTGCACACGCACCTCCGTTAACTCTTACAGAGTTTACACGTATCTTATGTCTGGATCTGTTTTAGTTGAATCAGGGGACACACATACCTCAGTCAGGGTACACACACACACACACACACACACACACACACACACAGTTCAGTCAGGGCACATACACACACACACACATACACACACACCTCAGTCAGGGCACACACACACACACACACACACATACACACACCTCAGTCAGGGCACACACACACACACACCTCAGTCAGGGCACACACACCTCAGTCAGAGTGGACATGCACCTCTGTTAACTCTTATAGAGTTTACACGTATCTTATGTCTGGATCTGTGTTGTACAAGGTCATCTCGGTAGTTTTCTAAAGCTGAAGGCTGATGTGGGGCCGACCCAGGCCGAGTATTTACGCTGTGGAGGTGACGTAGACTAAAGGTCTCCGCTTATGCTCCAAATTCACCTTCCATACCAGAAGCAGAATCCATGCAGGTTTCCCAGGCTGCCTCAGTCTGCTGCTCAATCACAGCCTCCTTCTGATCTCATCAGCAGCTCACCACTGGAGTTCACGCTTTCCCCCAAAGTAGATTAAAAAAAACACCCTCATTTCCTTCGGGATCAATATCTATTCTATTCTATTCTATTCTATTTTATCCTATTCCAGATACTCAACCATGGGTGGTAGAACTTGTTCTCCTCTCTCCTCTTCTTCTCCCCTCTCCTCACTTCTCTCCTCTCTTCTCTTCTGTTCTCTCTCCTCTTTGCTATCTTCTTCATTATAATTTTTTGTACTTTTGTACTTTTTTAAACTTAAAATTAGAGTAGAATTAGAAGTATAAGCATTTTTTTATAAGCATGTTTTTCTCATCAAATAATTTATTGAAACAAACAGTGGTGGGAAAACCCCAGCAAAAACAATGTCTCAATAACGTATGTGCCTGTGAGCATCAATTACAACTTGACAACGATGTCTCGTTCTGTTCACAAGTCGACTTACTGTCTGCTGAGTCATGGCATCCCACTCTTCTTGAAGAGTTACGAGCCTCTACACGGCGACTCACTGATCCTGCAGGTTTTCTATGTGATTCAGGTCTGGAGAAAGTGCAGGCCACTCCATTTGAGGAACCCCAGCACCGTTCTCTAATGATGTGATTTTGATGAGCTGGAGCATTGTCATCCATGAAGATGAAATTAGGCCTGTGTTGTTCATGCAGAGGCACAATGACTAATGATTTAATTCAAGTAGTAGGGGCTTGTCACAAAGTATAGGGCACCACCACCACCACCACCAAAGGCTCATCTGGTGACAGCAGACATCTTAAACATCTTTAACATCTCCAGCATTGTTGGCTGCCATAATTTATGCTCAGCGTGAATCGACTTTCATCAGTGATCAGCACTGAGGCTGAAACACTGAACACTGAAACACTGAACTGTTGGACATGTGCATTCAGAAGTTTAGAGAAGGTCACATTAAGTTCACCTGTAAAGGTTAGAGTGCATTTGAGGTTCATTTCACCTGAAAGCCAAATATCCATAACCCTTTGTGAGTAGTGTATATATTATTATCATCCGAAATACCCAATCAACATAATTCCCTTCTCTCCACCCTCCACCTCCTCCTCTCACCACCCTTACACTCTCCCTCCTTCTCTCTCCACCCACCTCCTCTCCTGCAGTCCTTGAAGAGGATCAAACGCTCAGATCGCCGAGGAGCTGAGTCCGTCACCGAGGAGAAGTTCACCATCTTGTTCGAGTCCCAGTTCAGTGTTGGTGGTAATGAGCTGGTGTTCCAGGTGAAGGTGAGATACGAGGACCCTAATGACTCTTCTCTAAAAGCACTGGAGAACAGTAATTCTGTAACAGCCATGACACTAGAAAAACAGGAAAACACTGGTCATTCTAGGATCAGACTGGGGTCATATTAGAGGTCATATTAGAGGTCATATTAGAGGTCATACTAGAGGTCAGTCTAGATCAGGGGTTCTCAACTGGTCTCAGCCCGGGACCCACATTTTCTCATTGTCATTAAGTCGCGACCCAGTTTTATACAGTACAAATGTTATAACCTCTGGTTATAACAAATTAAAAGGGTAAACAATTGGTGGTTACCATGGCAACAAGATGGTTCTCATGCTGGGCTCCAGACAAAAAAAAAATACTCAAGGAGCCAGTTGGTCCCAAAAGAAAAAATCAGACACCAATAACTTTTTCTAGGCTCCATAATAATATACAAACTAATAAACATTGCAACACTCACATCAGATCAGCTGTTATTTAGGATCTCTGCCGTCCAACATGCCTGATGTCTTTCTCTTCCTTGTAACTGTGGTTAAGTTGGCTTCATGTTCTCATTTTAAATGTACTACTATTACCGTCTACAAATGACCTTAACATGGACGAAAGTGGTGGTCGTAAAGGCCCCAGAGCACTGCGCACTCTGTTTTTCTTCAAAGATTTAAATAATTTTTAAATGATTCTTCATAAGATAAAAACAAGTTGTATAAATATTAAGTGCACATTTTGTCAAATGTTTTAATAGCTTTTAAAATGTCCATCATAAGAGCATAAAACAAGTTATAGTACATTAAGTGCATCCTAATCAACAACCTTGTTTTATGGAATTATGGTGGCCCATTTAAAAGCTATTGAAATATTTGACAAAAACTTACCACCACACATTGGTGCAAGGTATAAATACCCATATTTTAGTTGTAGGTTGTTACTAAAGATGAACTTAATGTAATACAACTACTTTGGTGGTCTTAGATGGACCGTTTAAAAGTTATTGAAATTATTGCAAAAAACGGAGTGCGCAGTGCTCTGGGGCCTTTACGACCTCCACTTGCGTCCGTGTTAAGGTCATTTGTAGACGGTGCCTTAGATGTTGCAGCGGTGACAGCAGTATATTTAAAATAACATGTTTTAAAATACATATATTCCTGACGTAAACAAAGTTGTAGATGTTTGTCTTGGGTGCCAGAAATAGAAATTTGCATATTTTGGCACTTTTAACTTAAAGGTATTGAAGAAATAATTCCGAATATGCGAACGTGAAACGAACTTTACCAAGTTTCCTAGTATGAGTGACTTTTGATCCCATTAAAATTTACTTAAAACTATGTACAGTTATAAAGGAGTGTGTCCTCTTATGGTCCGACAGAAATGTAGACTGTGTGAAAAAATCCAATAATTTTGGCTTCGCTATTTTCAACAAGCTAACGCTTAATGCTAAAGTTTCAGCTCGGCTCCGCTGCTTTGCGAGTCATGCTGGTGATTCCCGCTTTTGTTAATGGGCAGAGCGAACATGAGAGTGGGAACTACAGCATATCGGTTAACTTTTAAAATACAACCTCAAAAGAAAATTGTGGATATTTTTCCAATGACAAAAAATCTTCACCCATAGAAAATAATGTTCTTGTATCACCTGTCGCCACTGGCGAGTGAAATAATTTTATTACTCGCAAATTAATATTTATGGTCGCGATTGCGACCATTTTAGTCGCAGTCTGGAGCTGTGACATGTGCCTCTGTCTTTTTTCAAGATAAAAGACGAGTACAAAATCAGAAGAGCACTTTTTTTTAACAAGCTGTCCGCGACCCACCCAGAACGTGTCCGCGACCCACTTTTGGGTCGCGACCCACCAGTTGAGAATCACTGGTCTAGATGGCTCTAGTATGTCAGGGTGGAGTTGGAATATGGGCAGACAGTCAGTGGTCAGGCTGGAGTTAGACTTGGGTTAGCATATGATTAGACTGAGGTTAGACTATGAGCAGATGGTCAGGGGTCAGACTAGTGTCAGGCAGGGGTTATACTAGGGTTAGGATACAAGGTTAGATTAAGGTTAGATTAGACTGGGGTTAAACTAGGGGCAAACTGTGGTTATATTAGGGTTACACCAGAGTCAGACAGGGGTTAGACTAAGGTCACACTACAGTCAGGCTGGGGTAGACTAGGGGTCAGATTAGGGTTAGGCTAGGGCATGTCTAGGTTATAGTTAGACCAGGGCCAGATTGGGGGTAGACTAGGGTTAGACTCATCCAAATGATCAGACTCATGCACTCTCACATCAGCTCTCTTTTGCAGCACAGAAGAGTTTTACACACACACATACACACACACATTTGCTGTCCAACTCCCCATTCAGCTGAGAAGCTGATTTCCCACAATGATGTGGGTAATTTACAGTAATTTTACAGTTCTGGTTCCATTCATGTTTGCCTCATTCTCCTGTGTTCTCTCATACGCAGACGCTGTCCTTGCCTGTGGTGGTGATTGTTCATGGTAGCCAAGACAACAACGCCACAGCCACGGTGCTGTGGGACAATGCTTTTGCTGAACCGGTGAGTCCTGGCAATGTCCTCTGACTCCCTAAACAAACAACTGCTGCTGTGAGCCTGAGCACTATTCAGGGGTTATTATGTTGCACTCGGAGCTTATGATGTTTACAGAAAAATGCTCTGGGTCAAAATGACTCAGCATGTTTAGTCATCGCCAAGTGGTCGCAAACAAACGTAAACCCAGTAAGTATGAACAGCTGGAGTTAGAATTGAAAATATTCAATTTAATATTAAACATATTCAACTAATTTCATTTTTATTTATGCATTATTATAAAAACAACTTATCACATTGTCTTAATTTACACTGGAGAAATGTAAAAAAAAATGTGTGTGTGTGTGTGTGTGTGTGTTTGTCTTTGTGTATGTGTGTGTATTTGTATGTCTTTGTTTGTGTGTGTATTTCTAAGGTCATGGTTAGGGTTGGTGTTAGGGTTTCACAGACAGGTTACAAGGACACAAGATTTTTCTTACGTGTTTAATTTTTAACTGTTTTCTAGGGTTTGTACCCCCAGTTGCCCCTTTTATTTCATTCATCAAACGCATTAAAGAGTTTGACTTCACTAATATTGTAGGAAAGTCACTTTTTCATAAGTACACAAGATTGAAAACACATCAGCTTCCTCTCCTCCCCAAAACACCTGAAAGGTCTTGTGCAGGTTGTACACAGCTGAATTTAACCTTAGTTAACCTTAGTCGTAATGATGCATCTAACCATAAACCCAAAATGTTATTCTAACCCTAAAACCAAACCCTAACCCTAGTTTCTACAAGGCTGAGCATAACCTTGTGATATCTTTTTACATCTGTAGGAAATTACATTACCTTTTCGGATTCTTACAAATTATGAAACACTTCAATCCTGCTGTAAGGAAGGAAGTGTGTCTTGGCTTTAGCACATTTTACAGTCGTGGCCAAAAGTTCTGACAATGACACAAATTTTGCTTGAGTGGCAGTTTGTTTTAACTCTAGATTGTGAAGAGTAATTAGATGAATTGCAATTAATTGCAAAGTCATTCTGTTATGAAAATGATCTTATCACAATACAGTCCCTGACATATGTTCTGTCACTTATCCATGTTGTGGAAACAGAAGCTTATAACCTGACTTTAAATTCATCGATTGGTTTTTAGAAATGACTCATATGAAAGCTGAAACCCTCCCAAATGAGATTTAATTTACGAAAATAAATTTGCTTTACTGCAGAAATATTGATCAGAAAGGTCAGATTTTGGCAAGACAAAAGTTTTGTCACCTTGTCATATAATGCACCCAGTCCTAGTTTACAGCCTCACCTGTGCTCACTAATTGATTGGTTAATGAGTGGGTGTGTATAAAAAACTCCAGCACCCCAGACCTTCACTTGCACTGCAACTTAACCTCTGACAACATGCCAAAAATCTATCCTGCGACCAAAGCCTTGATTATCAAGACGCTGAAGACCAAATCCACTGCAGACCTCACAAAACAACTGCTCGGGAGGAACGTCTGTTGTTTAGAAAATCCAAAGCCAGTCCCTCTTCCACTACAGCAGAGCTCCACCAGGCCTGGTCACCTTAAATCCCTGTGTCAACAAGAACAGTTTGTAGGATTCTGTCTCGAAATGGCCTCCATGGTCGAATCAGTGCCCAGAAGCCAGCACTAAACAAAAGGCAGGTAAAAAACCGTGTGGCATTTGCCAAGGCCCACAACCTGCTAAACGGATGGACACTGGAAAAGTGGCAAAAGGTGGATTTCTCAGATGAATCTCAGTTGAATTACACCACAGCCGCCACAAATACTGCAGGAGACCCACTGGAGCCCGTATGGATCCAAGATTCACCCAGAAAACAGTCAAGTGTGGTGGTGGAAAGATCATGGTCTGGGGTTACATTCAGTATGGGGGTGTGCGAAACATTTGCAAGGTAGAAGGCAATATCAATAGCCTAAAATATCAAGAAGTATTAGTTACATCTTACATTCCCAATCATAAAAGGGTTCAACTTTTGCAGCAGGATGGTGCTCCATCTCATACATCCATCTCTACATCAAAGTTCCTCAAGAAGAAGATCAAGGTGCTCCAGGACTGGCCAGCCCAGTCACCAGACATGAACATCATTGAACATGTTTGGGGTAGGATGAAAGAGGAAGCTTGGAAGAAAAAACCAAAGAATTTTGATGAACTCTGGGAGGCATGTAAGACTGCATTCTTTGCTATTCCTGATGACTTCATCAATAAATTGTATGAATCATTGTCGAACCGCATGGATGCGGTCCTTCAAGCTCGTGGAAGTCACACAAAATATTAAATATGGCTCTAACAGCACCACAACATCATTCACCAGTGTTATGAAGCATATATTTGTATATGAAGTGAATTATTTGTTTGATTTTCATCTTACTTTCTGTGGGCAACAACTTTTGTCTTGCCAAAATCTGACCTTTCTGTGTTCATTAAATCAATATTTCTGCAGTAAAGCAAATTTATTTTCGTAAATTAAATCTCATTTGAGAGGGTTTCAGTTTTCATATGAGTCATTTCTAAAACCAATCAATGAATTTAAAGTCAGGTTATAAGCTTTTGTTTCCACAACATGGATAAGTGACAGAACTTATGTCAGGGACTGTAATTACTGCATTCCAGCCACTGCATTTCAGTCCTAAAATGGCCTGCTAACATGATTTCAGTGATGGTCTCATTAGCTCAGGAGAAAAGGTTAATGAGTACAAGACAGCCAGGAGCAATTTGAAGATGAACAATGGTTTTTTCCAGCATGATCGAGACACAAGACAAAAGCAGTGGCTCAGTGAACAAAACGTTGAAATTTTGGGTCCATGGACAGGAAACTCCCCAAATCTCAATCCCATTGAGAACCTGTGATCAGTCATCAAAAAGAGTGTGGACAAACAAAACCCCAGAAACTCAAGAATGATTACGCAAGAATGGGTCACCATCACTCAAGAATTTGCCCAGAGTATGGAGGTACAGAGTATGGAGTGCAGTGTTTTGAGTAAGATGTTTGGGGTAGTGTTTGGAGTCCAGGTTGCTCTGCAGACCAGCGTAATTCTTCTGCCTTCCCTCCTGTTTGCATAACTGTGGCGTTGAATCTGCTCATGCAAGTCCAGTGGTGCTCCGTGTTTCTGACATGCTGCGTGTTTGACATGTTGTGTGTTTCTGACATGACGCATGTTTGACATGCTATGTGTTTCTCCCACAGGGTAGAGTGCCCTTTATTGTGCCTGATAAGGTCCTGTGGCCTCAGCTGTGCGATGCACTCAACGTGAAGTACAAGGCAGAGGTGCAGTCAAACCGCGGCCTGTCGGAGGAGAACCTGGTGTTCCTGGCACAGAAGGCCTTCAGCAGCTCGAGCAACAACCCTGAAGAGTACCGAAGCATGACCATGACCTGGTCCCAGTTCAACCGGGTAATAGGCTCTGAACGACACTCATCTCCCAGTTCAACCGGGTAATACGCTCTGAGCTACGTCCATCTCCCAGTCCCACTGGGTAATAGGCTCTGAGCTACATGTCCCTAGTAAAGCGGTCGTGCTACAAGCATGTGCTCTCACTGTGACCTATCAGTGACGCTCCTGAAATTATATCATTACTGTAAAGCTGTTATTTCCTGGTATATGAAACTCTGGCTTATCAGGATTGCTTAAGTGATCTGAGACAATAATTCCATTGTAAAGTTGCATAATTACTTTTGTTAGTTTATATCAGGGGTGCCCACAGTTTTCAGCTTGCGAGCTACTTATAAGATGACCAAGTCAGAAAGATCTACCGGGGTGGCGGCGAACGTAATTTGTTGAGCGGGGGGGGAACGTAATTTGTTGAGTGGATTGCAGATTGGCCACCGTGAATGTCAATCAAAATACAACCGTCAGTGTGCAGATGTGCGATTCATCTACTACTATTTTATGTGACGCGATCTACGCACATTCCTTCGCGATCGACCGACACAGTCGATCGCGATCGACGTAATGAGCACCCCTGGTTTATATTATTTATATCTGAATACATTAGTGTTTTTTAAAGTGATGGATCTCTGATTCATCAGTGTGTGAGAGTTTTCATGAAACACAATTATAATCCACGTATAAAACCTGTGTTACCCTGTAGGTTTCCCACTGCAGGTTCACACTGCCCACTTTGACAATTAGCAGAAGACACAAAGCCAGTTTAGCAAACTCAGCACTGACCTTTCCATGACCACTTTATCCCTGGCGGTGACCTTTCCATGACCGCCGTGACCCTGGCGGTGACCTTTCCATGACTGCCGTGACCCTGGTGGTGACCGACTGCCTTGTACTCAGCAGCAAAACTAATCCCTGATGGCCATTTCAGAAACAGCTTAATTGTAAACCAAAGCACCCATGTGAGACTCCTGATAACATCATGTGCGTATTCCCCATTATGTTTCCACGTCAGTGAGCGTGAGATACACGTTAGCCGTGCGGAGCAGCCAGCCCACTCTCCATTAAAGCAGTTTATGATTAGCGCAGGAGGGCGGGGTGTCTTATATATACAGTCCTAAGGCACTGCTTGTCTTTCAAATGGCCTCATGCCTTTGTGCTACACTGGACAAGCTGAGAACGGACACTTGGGCAAGATCCTGATCTTTTTTCTGTTGGAAAAATCAAGGTTTCATGCAGTTAATGTTGCATTTGGCTAGTCTTGCTGAGGTATACACGCTCCATGACTTTAGATTATATACAGATTGTATAATGTTATATCTGATTATAAACATTGTTATACACGTCCTCACATGTCCAAGGCCGTAATACAGCAGATAAACTCTTCTACATGTATTTTAGAATTTTACACTGTCAAATAGTATAGTGCAGGGGTAATCAATTAAATCTTTCCGCGGTCCATTTTTGGCAGGTAGCTCAGACCTTAGGTCCGGGTCTGCGATGGCGAACGAAAGTTGTTGGGGGGGGGGGAACGTAACACTCAAATGGGTGGTGAACGTAACACTCGTCTGAAAATAAATTCTCCGGTTTAAAATATAGTCTCCCGTTAAAATTTTTTTGGCATTTGGGTCCGTATCCAGTTAATCAGGAATGTGATTGGGTCCGGACAGGACAGCGGTCCGCCATTTGGTGATACCTGGTATAGTGCCTCAGAGTGGAGCACATCACTGCTGTGGAGCACAGAGAGTGTTTGTGTGCTGTCAGTGCAGAATGTCATTACAACTTCCACATGATTATTTACTGTGTAATGTTGGAACAGCAGTGCAGGACAGTCATCAGCACACCTTCACAATTACAGTATAGTAAGTAGCAAGAGAGGACACACCTGGGACAGCACCACCCTCCACTGAGCATGCAGGCGCACACACACACGCACACACACACACACTCGGACAACTATTAGATGTGCAAAGACACAAACACACACACCCACACTAGCTTAAACGTTTTGAGACTGTGGAAGATGGAAGCGGCAGACCTCAGGGGAAGCCCACGCAGAGGCAGGGAGACCATGGAAATGCCACTCAGGAACTGATACCCAAGAGCCCTGTGCTGAGAGGCCAATGTGCTGACAACCACGACACCGTGCTGCTATATTCATGTGAAATTGTCATGAAAATGTATTAAGCATTAATGAAGCAGTTATAAACTCTCCAAATGTACCTGTGCTCATAGGAAAGCTTGCCAGGAAGGAACTTCACATTCTGGCAGTGGTTTGATGGCGTGATGGAACTGACGAAGAAACACCTGAAACCTCACTGGAGCGATGGGTAAGAGCACACCTGCAGCTCAGCCAGTCCAGCACACCTGCAGCTCAACCCGCACCTCACACAGGAACACTGGCTGGTATCACTCTCACCCAGCACCACACAGACACACTTTGCTGATATCATTCTCACCCAGCACCTCACAGACACACTGGGCTGATATCACTCTCACCCAGCATCTCACAGACACAATTGGTTGGTATCACTCTCACCCAGCACCTCACAGACACACTTGGCTGGTATCACTCTCACCCAGCACCTCACAGACATACTGGGCTGGTATCACTCTCACCCAGCACCTCACAGACACACTGGGCTGGTCTCACTCTCACCCAGCACCTCAGACACACTGGGCTGGTATCACTCTCACCCAGCACCTCACAGACACACTGGGCTGGTATCACTCTCACCCAGCACCTCACACACTTGGCTGGTATCACTCTCGCCCAGCACCTCACAGACACACTGGGCTGGTATCACTCTCGCCCAGCACCTCACAGACACACTGGGCTGGTATCACTCTCGCCCAGCACCTCACAGACACACTGGGCTGGTATCACTCTTGCCCAGGACCTCACAGACACACTGGGCTGGTATCACTCTCACCCAGCACCTCACAGGCACACTGGGCTGATATCACTCTCACCCAGCACCTCACAGACACACTGGGCTGATATCACTCTCACTGGGCAGAGGTTGACCTTTGCTGTGATACGAGCAGGTGAATGAAACACTGAGTGAATGAAGAAATAATAAAACCAAACGAAGCCAAAGGTGATTTCCCTCAGTTCACCTTCAGCTACAGCACTTCGGACCTGGGGGGGAGGGGGTACAGCAGTACTGAGAATGGTGGGTTGTGTTTATACAGCAGTAATGATTGGCTTGGGGCTTACATAAGCTGGCAGTGCAGTGAGTTTACATGAGCGTGTGGTAGAGCACACTGCTCCTCTCCAGCCCTGCCTGCTGCCTCACATTGCTCCCACAGCGCAAAACCTTCATACTGGCCTCAGGTACAGTTAGCGCCTCGATACAGTTAGCACTGGGGTATAGTTAGCGCCTTGATACAATTAACACTGTGCTACTGTGGTAAGGAACATCATAATAGGTAATCACTATGCTGTCAGGTTCTTGCTTACCCCAGCCACACCGCCACCTACAGGAATAACCAGTCACCCTTTTTAGAGCATTAGTTCCATTATATTTCACACAAACGTAATGTTAATTCCTGTCTGTAATACTAAGGTGTATCTTTGTCCATCGTGTCAGCAGGGGAAATGTGATTGATTATCCTGGTCTGACATGGTGTACAAGGATTTACTGGATTTTATGGATTGAAAGATCTGACACGTTATACAGTGATGAATTTTAACCAGCATCTCTCTAACTCTCTTTCACTTGGTCAGTGTTGTGCAATCCCTTCGCTTTTCTACTTTCTTCTTTTTCTATGAGTTTTTCTATCAGCTCAATAATTACTATTGATTTGTATGTGTGTGTGTGGGTGCTTGTGCATGCATGGGTGTGTGCGTGCTTTTGTGTGCATGTGTGTCTTCAGAGCTATTCTGGGTTTTGTGAATAAGCAGCAAGCGCAAGACATGTTGATGTCTAAACCCAACGGAACCTTCCTGCTGCGCTTCAGTGACTCTGAGATCGGAGGCATCACCATCGCCTGGGTCGCAGAGAACCCCAACAAAGCAGGTAAAGCCTACCACCCCTGTTCCTGTTAGTTCAGGCCTACCACATCTTTTTGTGTTAGTCCAGGCCTACCACACACTTCTTCTTGTAACAAGGACAAGGAGTTTACCCATATTATTCAATTAGATGCGTTAGCCTACACAAAGTTCATTTAGAGTATACATTAACATAAAGCTAATTTAGAGTTGAATTGATGCATTGTGGCCATGGCAGTATTCACCATAATTGAAGGCTTAACTTAGTGGCTTAGCATAAATATACATTTTTCTGATTGTGTAAACATGAGCGTAATGTTTTGTACCTCATGAATAAGATCATACAAATCTACCCCAGACCAGTAAATAGAGGTTCTCAGTAATCTCAAGAGCACCCAGGGCATCAAAATGAAACAGAAACTAAATGTAAGATCAATGTGCTCTATGCACACATCCCTAAGCGCTGCTCTGTCCACACACCAAAGCTGATTTAGTGTAAGCTATGTGAATCTATTTTAGCTAATGAGCAAGTACACATTGCAACTCTGTTCAGGTCGTATGATAAGAGATCCTGTCTGAAGTTGGACATAACTGTTGAACTGAATTGATGTCGTGATTGATCATCCATAATTGTGGGAAGTCCTGTGAGATCTGGTAGCTGACAGCAATCCCTGTATAACGCTCATCCAGCCCTGTAAAGATAGAATAAATGTAGTCCTAAAATACACAGAACTCTTGTATTGAAAAGAATTCAGTAATATCTTTAATCAACAGCTGTTAGTTCATTCAGTCATTGCAATCCAAACCTCAAATTAATTATGCCCTCAGGTTTGCTTCTCCTATTTTATTACGTTCCTGTTTCCCAAAAGTCTGCAAAGCACCACATTTGTGTCTGTGTGTGTGTGGGTGTGGGTGTTTTTGCAGGGGAGAGAATGGTGTGGAACCTCATGCCTTACACAACCAAAGACTTCTCTATTCGCTCTCTGGCTGACCGCATCAGTGACCTCAACCACCTGCTGTTCCTTTATCCCGACCGGCCCAAAGATGAGGTTTTCTCCAAGTATTATACGCCTCCCCTGTGTAAGTCACATCTATAAAGTCAACATAGAAGTTCACTATGCATGAAAATGTGGACAAAGCTGAACTTCCAACATTGGGGGTCTACTCACTGAACCAGGCCACAGATTCTTCTTTTGCCATGTTTGCTGCAGTCATTTTGTTCTGTCCTATCATAGTGCTGTTAATACAGATGTTTCTACCCAGCAAAACCATTTTCTCACTGAATAATGTGCCAGTCGCTTGGCGCAACATTTGATGCCCCTACTTGGCTGATGTGAGTCTGTCTCTTTCCCCTCAGCGAAAGCCGTGGATGGTTATGTCAAACCACAGATCAAACAAGTGGTCCCAGAGTAAGTACCTGTTCTTTCCCGTTTTTTTCTCTCTCGCCATATATGAATACTGATTGTTCAGGCTTCATGGTTTTAATGCGCTGAGTGCTAACCCGTCGTCTTTGCTGTTAGCCGTAATTGCATGCTAGGATGTTAGCATCGCTCCTTCAGCCCAGCGCAGCAAGACGAGAGCAGTTACCATGGAGACATCCTGCCGCCTAATCTTGTTCTCGCGCTCAGAATATTCTGAACAGAGTTAGCGGCATTAGCCGAGTTAGCTTGCTAGCGCGCTGGTGGTGGGAAGGTTGTTAACAAGCTTGTTAAAAAGACGTCGTGCCTGGTCGAGCTCAGCAGGAGTTAGCCAGTGCCATGTGGACGGTCGGGTGCATATGAAAGAGAAGTTAATGCTGTTAGGTTTATTGACTAGTTCCTGTATGAACCAGTGATGTGGGCGATTACCATCACGCAAGAAAGCTAGGCTCATCTTGGCTAAGAAACACAGCAGGTGAATTAAATTGCTGTGTGTGAATTCACACAGCTGTGTGCTGTGTGAATTAAATTGCTAAAGTGTGTGTGTGTGTGTGTGTGTGTGTGTGTGTGTGTGTGTGTGTGTGTGTGTGTGTGTGTGTGTGTGTGTGTGTTCAGGTTTGCTACGCCTAATCCCGATCCAACCGCTAATCCCACCTACATGGATCATGCGGCGTCACCAGCTGTCAGTCATCCTCAAACCTACGGCATCTACCCCGCCATGTAAGTGTGCATGCGATACCAGTTTAACTCTCCTGTGTGTGTAGGCACCACAGCTCATTCATTAAAGGCCTTTTTTTGTTTTACACATAATTTTAATCAGATTTACATACATGTTAAATATTATACGTCAGATTTATATACCTGTGAAATATTATATATAAGATGTTAAATACCGGTTAAATATTAGCAAAAGGAATGACTATTTCAGTTTTTGTTGGTGCATGGACACTGTAGTCAAAGGGTTCTGGACTTTGAGGGAGATCTACTGGTAGATCTAGGGAGATCTTTTTCTTGGAGTCATGTGTTTAAAGGATTCTGAACAACACCCATTTGGCAGTGTAACTGTCAGTCAGTGACTGTGAATCTATATAATACACCTGTGAATCTATATAACACCTGGTAATCCACCTCATTTTGTTAAACTCACTTTGAGTCATGAATTCATTACAAATGTTTTTGTAGGTCCTTGTTTGGAAGTAGAATGGTATTTGTAAATCTGCGTCTGAATGGTGTTTCAGGACCTCACAGAGGGTCTTTAAGGAAATTAATCAGTACTACTAAAAATGCCTCATGCACTAAGACTTGGTCTACACAACTAGCATTATATACTGTATCAGGCACTGTATTTCATACTGTTATTTAAAAAAATTTCGACTGTATCTCCAGACCCCACTTTACCATGTCAATACAGAAAGACAAGCAGTCTAAAACATTTTGTTCGGAGTCATTTTCTATGTATTGTGTTTTTATTGATTCTATACTTCTTACCCCTCTATCTCTGCCTCTCTCTCTTCCTCCCTCCCTTTTCCCTCAGGAGTGACAGCATGCTTGATGCTGATGGAGACTTTGATCTTGATGACACCATGGATGTAGCGAGGCATGTAGAGGAGCTCCTTCGCCGACCAATGGAGAGCCAGTGGAGCGGCCAGCAGTCATGACCCCATACTCTATCACCTCTGACCTTTCACCTCTGACCTTTCACCCTTCTGATCATGTAATCTTTAATGTGAGAAGCTCAGTCATGTGGTTGGTTATTCTTTCATCTCCCGTTTGGTTTGTCTACATTTTCTCCTGTTCTCTCCCCCCCCCTGCATGGAAACTGCATGCAGGGGTGAAATATATTTTTTCTCTTGTGTGAAAGAGACAAGAGGATGATAAACTACTCCTAGCTTTGTCCTCAACTAAATACCACGTTTTGGTTTGAAATTAAATTGTCCGACGTAGCACCAACAACCCTGAACCCCGAGCAGAAGCTGTACTACTGTACAATGGTCTCGTATTATCATGGTGTGATTTTATCTCATATTTTATATTGTGTCCAGATATTTTATTTTTTTTCTTTGAAAGTTGCATAGAATTCTTTTCACTGTGGAACTAATGCATACTTGGGAAGAAGATGAGATCACTGTTACTATGGTGATTTGTAATGTATGTTTCTATACACTAAAGCATATTTCAGTTGCAGTGGAGCTATTGATAGTCAGTGTGTCACAGGTCCATGAACAGAGCACACACACACACACACACTGTGATCAGTGCATTGTAACTCTGAGCTGTGAAGCATGGTGGACTCTTGTGGCTGATGCTACACTACGCAGACCTGGAGCTTCTACGGGTGAAGACGTTTCACACCCGCGCTCTGCATTCAGCACCAAACCACAGTACCTGTTGTCATGGTGACGTATGCTGCTCCAGTACAGCTGACTATGTCCAGTTGATGTTTTATTGTTTTAGAGCTGGAGAGCACCTCTCTCTCCTTATTACCCAACACTCACCTCTCTCCTCATTACCCAACACCCACCTCTCTCCTTATTACCCAACACCCAACGCTCTCTCCTCGTTGCCCAACACCCAACGCTCTCTCCTCGTTGCCCAACACCCAACGCTCTCTCCTCGTTGCCCAACACCCAACGCTCTCTCCTCGTTGCCCAACACCCAACGCTCTCTCCTCGTTGCCCAACACCCAACGCTCTCTCCTCGTTGCCCAACACCCAACGCTCTCTCTCCTCGTTGCCCAACACCCAACGCTCTCTCTCCTCGTTGCCCAACACCCAACGCTCTCTCTCCTCGTTGCCCAACACCCAACGCTCTCTCTCCTCGTTGCCCAACACCCAACGCTCTCTCTCCTCGTTGCCCAACACCCAACGCTCTCTCTCCTCGTTGCCCAACACCCAACGCTCTCTCTCCTCGTTGCCCAACACCCAACGCTCTCTCTCCTCGTTGCCCAACACCCAACGCTCTCTCTCCTCGTTGCCCAACACCCAACGCTCTCTCTCCTCGTTGCCCAACACCCACTTCTCTCTCTCCTCGTTGCCCAACACCCACCTCTCCCTGGCTCCTTTTCTTTTTCTCTGTATGTTCACACTGCCCTTCATATACATTTATTTTTCTTCTACATAATTCTATTTTACTACTGTGGAAGCCTTCTAGCACTGTGTGTGTACTGGCAATGCTACCTGAACACTTCTGACCTTGATAGGACAACCTGTGCGTGCCAACCTTTACCCTGACACTGACCCTAACCCTGACTTCCCTGGGAACCAGCAGCCTTGTGGATCTTCTCATAACCCGGAGAGGTGCCTCAACCCCTCACAGGGCAGCTGCACCAACGAACCATTGTGCAGCAACAGCGAGGATGAAGGCCAGCACCTTCTGTACGCCACCTCACTTCCTGATGTCTCAGCTACTTCAGCTGCATACTCTGGTCTTCTGGGTTTCTCTGGTCTTCTGGGTTGTGTTCAGTCTCTGTTCTGGAGAAGTGTGGTATGGGGGTGCAGCAATTTTTTTTAACTTGGTCTGGTCTTTGGTGATCTTTGGCGCGGTAGATGGTAATGTGTATGTGTGCTTTGTGTGCATGTGTGTGAAGAGGGGTACTTTGGTGTGTTTGTTCAGAGCAGTCTTGTCCAGTGTTTCTGATTTGGGTTTTGTGTGTGGATATGTGTTACAAAAAAGGCAATTTAAATGAAATAAAGTTTTATAAATAATTTGAACTGCACAAGAAAACTAGTGTGTAGGTGCTTCATGTGGGGAGTGGGGCATGTCGGTGCACAGCTGGGTTCTCAGAACAGACTCAACACTGCACAAGAACAGTACAGGGTTGTTCTCTCATGTAAGACTTCATAATAACTAACCCCAGGTACTTCAGCTGGACTCAGCAATGAAGGGGTTGAAGCAGCGATCTCTGATTCTTGTTGAGACTGCAGTGAAACGTTCACATGTGATGGTAACGGTTCACGTATGATTGTAATGTTCACATGTGAAGATGTGCTTTGACGTGTGGTATTTCACCTTGAGCTCACAAATCATTTGTGCAGATTCACTATAAAATGTAACCACAGATCATGGACGTTATTTATGTAAGCACACACACACAGTAGCTCTTGGATACACCACTGTGTAATAATAGTACATGGCCAAAGTTATTCTGACCCCAACACACACCAGTCTGCAAACTCTAGTCAACATTAGTACAGGTATCTGAGGAAGCGTACTAGGAAACGTGTTCAGAATCCAGTCTCGTCATTGTGCTGTCTGCTGCAGAGCAATCTAATTCATTTGAAATGGCGTCTGCACTCGGTCAGAACGTCATGTTTCCTGCAGCTATAATGATTTGTCGGTGACTATTCTGCCCACAGCAAGTACGCAACGAGGAGACTCACATGGACTTTACATGAAAAGTCTAAATTGCATGTGACAAAAACACAGTATTCATCATACAAGTCACAAATAAGCGACGTGTTCTTTTCCTGCGGTGCCTTTTACAACTTTGACGCGTTCGTCTTAACATGGCAGGACGATGCTGACCTCTGCTGGACAAAGCATGCAAAAGCAAGTGCCAACCTTAGAAACCCATTAGACGTCATCACACTTGATTTCCAGTATTTCTCATTCGATTTGGTTTATTTCTCAGATAAGAATTGAAATTTTCAAAACTGTTCATTCAATCTCCATATCTCCTTGTCACTTGTGCACATCATAATCATTGTGTTTCACATTTTGTAAATGCTTTTTTACATTTTACAAATGGTCATGAACAATTATTTTTTTACATTATTGCTTATGTCATGTTTATCAAAATGTGTTCTGCAGATTGTCTGTTGAATTCTTTTACCCTCCAAAACATTGCCTAGGTCCTTACATGCAAACGTGAAAAGTTGTCTCATGAACCTTTACTGTAATTGTCAAACATTTATAGATGCTAAACACTGCAGTATCACAAAGTCTCATAATGGAAAGACAAGGCCATGTACAGGATGAACAGCCAAGAAGAGGAGTAAGACTGTGGTGCAAGGCTGAGGGGACAAAACCGAGGAAGAGGTAGGAGGGTTCATGTCCATCGGTTTGTCCCAGGTGAGATAAGGGCAACAACTGTAGTCCGTGTTCTCACAATGACTGAAGCTGGTTGCCGGGTGTCTTCAATCATTCAAACATTTCACAGAGAAAACGTGATTCAGAAATGTGCTCTCTGCTGTAATGCTGCACACTGACATCAATTCTGAAATGTTATTCAATTTTATGTTTTGCATTTTTGCATTCTTATACCATACAGGACATCAAGACTGTGGCAGAGGTTGCATTTTCACACCTCAACAAGAGGAGGCTGTATGTGTTCAGGTTGCTTTTAATGTGTAGAATAAGTTTCCACTTTTGCAGTTTTTCCACTCAAACAGTTGTCTGTAGTTTTTGTCAACAAATTGCAGTGCGAACAATACAGTCAAACAATGTTGCTATCAGTCTCCCACATACAGTCAGGTGTAACTTTGTGTTCTCTGTTTTGTATTTTATGTGTAACATGTATTGTTTCATTTTATATACCACAGAATGTGCAGCATTCTTGAAATCAAAAGCTTAGCTAGTTTCCATCAGAATATACTTACAGTCTGCACTGACTGTGACTTATAGTTGCACTAACATGACTAATTATTTATCATATTATTTACTGCCTTGTTCATAAGCAATAGCCCACAGACTATATATTCTAATAGCACTAACAAATTGATTGACAAAAATAATTGCTTTTGTTTCTCTAGCTAAATATAATACCACTTGCGATTAACTCTACTGTAAGGTATATAAGGTATTTTAGCAGAGGAATTAATGTACAAAAATTAGTTGCTTTCACTACTTTCAGCCTCCGTCTGTTTTAGCTTGCTTGCTAGCTAGATTTAATGCTTGTAAAATACAGCAAATGTATATGTACAAAAATGAAGGTGGGGTGTATTTAGCTCTTATCCTTCTATACACACACCACCCACTTTATTAGGTACACCTTGCTAGTACCGGGTTGGACCCCCTTTTGCCTTCAGAACTGCCTTAATCCTTCATGGCATAGATTCAACAAGGTACTGGAAACATTCCTCAGAGAGTCTGGTCCATATTGACATGCTAACATCACGCAGTTGCTGCAGATTTGTCAGCTGCAGAATCATGATGCGAATCTCCCTTTCTACCACATCCCAAAGGTGCTCTATTGGACTGAGATCTGGTGACTGTGGAGGCCATTCGAGTACAGTGAAACTCATTGTCATGTTCAAGAAACCAGTCTGAGATGATTCATGCTTTATGACATTGTGCATTATCCTGCTGGAAGTAGCCATCAGTAGCCATGTGGTCAAAAGGGATGGACATGGTCAGCAACAATACTCAGGTAGGCTGTGGCATTGACATGATGCTCAGTTGGTACTAATGGGTCCAAAGTGTGCCAGGAAAATATATCCCGCACCATTGCACCACCACCACCAGCCTGAACCGTTGATACAAGGCAGGATGGATCCATGCTTTCATGTTGTTGACACCAAATTCTGACCCTACCACCCAAATGTCGCAGCAGAAATCGAGACTCATCAGGCCAGACAACGTTTTTTCAATCTTCTATTGTCCAGTTTTGGTGAACCTGTGTGAATTGTAGCTTCAATTTCCTGTTCTTAGCTGACAGGAGTGGCACCTGGTGTGGTCTGCTGCTGCTGCAGCCCATCCGCCTCAAGGTTCAATGTGTTGTGCGTTCAGAGATGCACTTCTGCATGCCTCGGTTGTAACGACTGGTTATTTCAGTTACTGTTGCTGTTCTATCGGCTTGAACCAGTGTGGCCATTCTCCTCTGATCTCTGGCATCAAAAAGGCATTTGTGCCCACAGAACCGCTGCTCACAGGATATTTTCTCTTTTTTGGACCATTCTCTGTATACCCTAGTGATGATTGTGTGTGAAGATCCCAGCAGATCAGAAGTTTCTGAAATACTCAGACCAGCCCGTCTGGCACCAACAACCATGCCACGTTCAAAGTCACTTAAAATACCTTTCTTCCCCATTCTTATGCTCTATTTAAACTGCAGCAAATCGTCTTGGCCATGTCTACATGCCTAAATGCATTGAGTTGCTGCTATGTGCTAGGCTGATAGGGGACAGATTTTACCAGAACCCTGTGAAATGGTTCCCCCCCTTGTATATTACAGTAAATTTATATCAAAAGTACAAAAAATGAAGGTGGTGTCTATTTTCCTCTAATCATCCAATGCTTTTACACTGAGAAATGTGATTAATTCAATGCACAGTGCATTTCTGTCATGAGCCATCAGCCTACCATCGCTGAACATTTGTCACTGGCATTCCTAAATAAGTAATTTTCTTGTTTCCACTGTTGTAGAGTGTAAACAGTGATTACATTATATCTAAGCATATCTATAAATTTTTCATACACAGATACTGCAAGGAAGGGGTTGTCCAGTGTCCAACGACAACTGGCGTGCTTCTAGATTCTACAGGTCCGAGAAACATGGTATTAATTTATCTTTACTACTACTTGTGTGTTGTAACTCTACTGGTGCTATATGGACATTAAGTTTGAGACATAGTATGTCTCGCCTGCTTCCTTAATCCCTCTGTCACAGCACCAAACCCTCCACTGAGTAATGAAGAGAAACCCAGTCCTACAGAACCACATTGTCTGTACAGCCCCAGTTGACTGACATGAATATCTCCTGATATGCACAAGGCAACAGAGTGTATAAATTGCACCTGTAGTTAGAGTGAAAATATCAACAACACATTAATCTAAAGAGGGTGTAAAGGGAGATGAGTGTTACAGAGTGGGTGTAAAGGGAGATGAGCGCTACAGAGGGGGTGTTAAAAAACTGTAAATGGAACAGACACACTGATGAACACAGAGACTGTAGCATACAGGTCCAGACACACTTAAGCCATCACTGAAAAAGTGTGTGTGTGTGTGTGTGTGTGTGTGTGTGTGAGAGAGAGAGATTGCACACAACACCAGCAGATGTCACCAATCTGCTAGAATGTTTAGCTGGAAATTATTTGCAAGCAGTTATGTCAGTAACGCGTTACTCTAATCTTACCACTCTTGTCAGTAACGAGTAATATAACTGTGCGTTACTATTTTTATTTTCCCTAGTAAAAATATATATGTCTGACCGTAGTGCTCGACTCGCGCGCGTACCTGTGAGAGCACGAGCGCGTTTTACAAGTCATTCTTTGCAGTGTTCTCCGTAACGATATGTGGTAGTGTAAAGAAATACCCCTCAAAAACAGGGGAAGGAACATTTACCTGTGTCACGTTGAGGACCCCGGCCCCTCCCTTTTGGGCGTGTGTATACGTTGTCCACGTGCTTTGTCTGCGTCTGTGGATATCCGTGGTTGGGGTTATGTTGTGTGATTAATAAAGCTGGGTGTACACTGCGATTTTTGGCCCATTTTCAGCCGATTTTTCACTCGTGCGACTATTTTTCAATCAGGCCGAGTTTCGGCTCAATCGCGTGTCGTGCATCGTATAGTTTACACAGGTAAACGAGCGATTCACACCTCACGACCAACTCCCGATCAGAAATCGCAGCGTCGCAAGAATATCAAACATGTTTGAAATTCAAATCGCTCCTCGTGAGATCGCATGAGAGCGTCGGGTCGTATAGTGTGAGTATATGAATCGTGAGCTGTGAACTTTTAAACCCTGCGATTTAGTCGTACAGTTTGAGCTGGAGCTGAGTACACGATTTAAAATATCGTACAGTGTACGCCCAGCTTAAGTCTGCACGTTGTGTGAATCGTGTGTGTTGCTCTTTATTTGTTATTAAAAGTGACGTCTGCCACGAAAGCAAGGATTCCCGTGTCTCGTCCTTCGCCCTGCCCGCGCGTCACAGAACGACGAGCCGTCTGAGACACCAGAGATGCCAGGCTACGCCACCCGGCTTAAAAAGGCGCTTCGCCCCAGCAAGTGGCACCACCGCTCTTCCTCCTCTCCCCCGCGCCGCAGAACCCCGCCGACTCTGGCGCAGCTGATACAGGACCCCAGGTGTTCATACATGCTGTGCGCGGCTCTGGAAACCTCCATACCCAAGCTGGCGGAGGAGTACCGCCGGACAGCGGCGCGGGTGTGGGAGGAGAGGCACCCCGCTCCTTCCCGGGAAGGCTCACCCATACGTGTGAGCGTCCCAGGGCTCTACGAGGTGTCGCCACCAGAGGGCGAGCTCGAAGAGGAGGAGAACCCTCCGACGCTGGCGCAACTGGAGGAGGACCCGGTGTGCGCCCTCCAGCTGTCCACAGCCCGGGGGCTAGAGGAGAGGGACCCCGAGCTGGCGGAGCTCTTCTCGCCGCTGAGGGTGGACTCCGGTGTTTACGGAGCTATTGAGTCCACCCCGGAGGCAGAGTTTGGGGAGGGGGACTCCGAGGAGGAGGCATACCCTCCATCGCTATGCGATGCCTCCACCGTAAACTACGGTGGGGAAGGGGAGGAAGCCTACCCCCCCTCCCTCCACCATAGACTACGGGGAAGAGGAGGAGGAGGAGTCCGAGGAAGAGGACTACCTCCCTCCGCCCGTAGGTCCCTCTTCCGTCGTAGAGGAGGGGGAGGAGGAAGACGACGAGGACTACCCGCCGTCGGAGCGCTCCGCACACCCCGCTGACTACGGGGAGGAAGAGGTGGGGTATGAGGAGGACGATCGTCCTCTGTCCGTGCCCTTGGGCGTTTCCGAGTGCACGGACAGCGACATGTACTCAGAGGAAGAGGGCAGTCCGCCCCCCTCTGAGTGTTCTGTTGAGACGGTAAAGGGGAAGTGGAGTTCATCCTCCGGTCGCTCCGGAGGAGAGAGGATGGACTGCTCCCGGGGTGGCAGCCCGGAGCAGCCCATGAGTTGGAGCCGGGGCAGCGAGGCGGAGGAGATGGCGGTGGACGCGCCCACAGTCGACTCCGGAGGGTGGTTGCGAGGCGAGGTGGACATCCCATACGACCAGCTGGGGGGAAAGTTCGCCAGCCACGCTGCACCAGGCGCGTTCGCCAGCCGCGCTGCACCGGGCGCGTCCGCCAGCCGCCCTGCACCGGGCGCGTCCGTCAGCCGCGCTGTGCCTGGTGGAGGGTATGCAGCAGGGGCAGGAGGAACACCGCCCACCGCAGCGCCTGCAGCACCAGTAGCTCCCGGTCTCTCTCCCCTACTCGCCCTTCTCCTGGCACTCAGCCTGGCGCCTATGTCGTTTGTGTGTGTTCCTGTAATCGTCTGCCCATATGTGTACCAAACCCCCTTTTCCCGTTTGTGTCTATGTGTGTAAGCGTGCCTTTTTGTGTGTTTGTGACTGTGCCGTTTAATGTGTCTAACGTTTTTTCCCCGGTCTTCCCAGGGAGGATGTGCTAGGCGATTCGGGACTGACGCTTCGCCAAGGGCAATCACCTCCCAGATGCAGGACTGAGCGCGTCGGATCCGCCCATCGTCGTGGGTTCGGGGCACTCGGTCCTGTTGGCACCCCGGGATGGGTAGTGCCCTTGGAGGGGGCGTCTGTCACGTTGAGGACCCCGGCCTCTCCCTTTTGGGCGTGTGTATACGTTGTCCACGTGCTTTGTCTGCATCTGTGGATATCCGTGGTTGGGGTTATGTCGTGTGATTAATAAGTCTCACCTGTGACTTGTCTCGTAATCACATGGGGCTAATGTGGTTTGTCTATTTCAGGGGTCACCAACGTGGTGACCCCTGTCACAATGTCGCCCGCGAGGACGTTATGAGTCGCCCGCGGGCTTGTTTTAAAAACAGCCCACTATATTGCCATGCACCAAAGCGCTGCATCGTTTATGTTTTTGCTGCTATTAGCGATTGTCCGCGGTTGCTAGCGGTCTTCCCGCTTAGCAATTGACACGCGCACACGAACCCAATCCCCCCCCGCTCAACAACTTTCGTTCACCACCCCCCCCCCCCCCCCCACTCAACAACTTTCTTTCTGGTAGCCCTCCGCAATAATTGGTATCCAAGAAGTAGCTCCCAACTTCAAAAAGGTTGGTGACCCCTGGTCTATTTAATGTGCGCTCGCGCAGTGTCCTGTGCTCGTCATTGTCTAAGTCTGCACGTTGTGTGAATCGTGTGTGTTGCTCGTGCGCTATTGCGCAATCTTTATTTGTTATTAAAAGTGGCGTCTGCCACGAAAGCAAGGATTCCCGTGTCTCGTCCTTCGCCCTGCCCGCGCGTCACAACCTGAAGAATTTTAATTGTGTTCCAGGTTTGAAAAGTGCTGGAATTTTGGCTAAAGTAGCCTACTTTACAGAGGTGTCAATTCCAGGTTCAGAAAGTAAAAGTCAGCACCAGGATTTTGCTCAGGCTTCCTGGATTGTGTTGATTCCACTAATTTTATCTGGATTGCACTAATTAGAAAATCTAGCAAGCTTGAGCAAAATCCTGGTGAGGACTTTTACTTTCTGAACCTGCAATTGACACCTCTGCTACTTTAAAATGCTTTTTATTGTAATTGTATTTTGTTTCATAACAAATAGCTGTATTATGTTTACAAATAAATTTACAAATAATATCGCGTAGCTACAAATGTAATGTCAGGAGATACATTATTTAAATGTCAGGAGATACATTGTTACTGTTAAAAATGCACTTCCAATAAAGTGAGTATTGTAAAAATTAATTTTGCTGCTGAATGTTACTACTAAAGTAACTTGTAATCTAACGTAGTTACTTTTAAAATCAAGTAATCAGTAACGTAACCAGTTACTTTTTAAAGGAGTAATTAGTAATCTGATTACATTCCGGGTTTCCATCCAAACCTTTCGAAAAAATAATGCGCAATTTCCAAGTTTCGGCAGAAAAAAATGCGAATTAAGCCTTGTTTCCATTCATTACAGTTATGCGAATAAACTTTAGATCACGTGAGAGGACGCCAAACAATAGTGGTTTTACGTCCATCTGGCAGTTACGCATTTTTGCACGTTGAGGTTTTGAAACATTTTTTTCTTTTTCTTTTCTATACATGGAGAAGTTAAATTCAATTTTTGCTCTCTCCAGAACTGTTTTTGTATGTATTTGCCATCTTTACATCGCGATCATGTACAGAACCACATGACTTGAAGCATGATACGTCATCGTTTATGCGAAAAACCCTTTTCCATCCAGTTTTTTCCGAATTTTGGCGATGCGATAGTCTAACTTTTCCACCTCATCCTAGCGTAAAAATCTTTTTGCGATATTTGGGGCTTTTTTCGAATTTTGGTCTTTTTCCATCCAGCTTTTTTCATGCGCATTTTCAAAATGCGCAAAAACTTGGTGGATGGAAAACCCACAAGTATTTTACTGTGAAATTCCTTAAGAAATGTACACAACCATGTTTCTTGCCCTTCTCTCCACACTTTTCCTCTCTTTTTCTCTCTTACATATGTACACACACACAAACACATGATCAACAGTTTTGGAAGTTTAAGTGGTTTAAACTTGCTTTAGTTTCGATTCCATTTCTCAGTCTGTGTTTGTGACACTAGCAGGAAAGGCAGATGTTCGTTACAGGAAGCCACACCCTCTACCTCCCATGGCCTCCAACTGTGTCTGTTATTCACATTATTTATGAATGCTGTAAACACCTTATGTCATTTCACATAATATATGTAATTTCAAGAAAAATAGACACAAACGTTTGATGACCTGAAGCTCTTGAGTAGTTACGGAATCACAGTAATCTTGTACATATTTTGCCATGATGGTAATAAGTCAAGGAACCCATCAGCACTGTATTTAATGTGCCAGAATGTTCCAGTGCATCATTGATGTTATGGTTCTGTCCACATTTCAGCAATTAGAGCAGAATGTTTATTTAATCCCCTTTTATGCGATATTTGGTGAAGAATGAATGAATGAATGAATGAGAAATGAATGAATAAATGACAAATGAAAGAAATTAATGTGCAGCTTACAGTAAGAGAACAAATGACCTTGACATTTCTCTCTCTCATACGCTGTGTGTGTGTGTGTGTGTGTGTGTGTGTGTGCGCACGCGTGCGTGCTACTGTCCCTCTTCTTGTGGAAGGCAGATGTATATATCACCCACTAAAATGCTGCTTTCTTTCTGACTAATGATTTGGTGAAATGTTTTACATCCAGTGAGATAGTATAGGTCTGCCTCTGTCTCTAGGTCTGTTATTGTTACACCGCTGGTCTCTGTCTCTACAGTGTTACTGTTACACTGCTGGTCTTTGTCTTTACAGTGTTACTGTTACACTGCTGGTCTTTGTCTCTACAGTGTTACTGTTACACTGCTGGTCTCTGTCTGTACAGTGTCGCTGATACATTGCTGGTCTCTCTCTCTACACTGTTACTTTTACACTGCTGGTCTCTATTATATTTCTGTTCTCTGTCTCTACACTGTTACTGTTACACTGCTGGTCTCTGTCTCTTTGGTGTTACTGTTACACTGCTGGTCTCTGTCGCTCAGTTTTACTGTTACACAACAGGCCTCTGTCTCTACAGTGTGTTGCACTGCTGGTCTCTGTTAGATTGCTAGTCTCTGTCTCTACACTGTTACTGTTACACTGCTGGTCTCTGTCTCTATAGTGTCTCTGTTACACTGCTGGTCTCTGTCTCTACAGACTGGTCAAACTGGTCTAAAGGACTGTCTCTATTTTTCTAGTCTGGATGACCAGGCTGTGTTCATTGAGGCTGGGCTTTGTTAATGTGGTTCGGTGTTATACTGTCATGTATTCTGCTACAGTGTAGTTTCATTTTAGGCTGACATGGCCCTGCATTTTGCTCTGTGCTTGTGTTTGTGGATAACATTTTCTCAGTTTGGCCACTGTAATCTCATATTTCTGCTGTAGATTTTGATTGCCCTTAGCTGTTAATGGCACTGTTTTTAGTCTGATCTGTGCTTTCTAGTTGTCATTAGACTGAATATGATTGCTCTGGCCGGCCATTAATGACCCCAGTCTGAGTTCCATTGCTTGTGTCTGGACATAAAGACTCTGCTCAGGATTTGATTGCAGTAGTCTGGCAGCGATGATTCACACAGTAATGGCTACTCACTGCAGAGAAGCTCACATCTCCTCTCGTACCGCCACAGTCTAATGTGATTTGGCTGCTCTGTAGGATAGAAATATACTACAAAACATTTCCCTTGTTCTGTCCTTACTGGCTGCCAAACTCTGTGTGTGTGTGTGTGTGTGTGTGTGTGTGTGTGTGTGTGTGTGTGTGTGTGTGTGTGTGTGTGTGTGTGTGTGTGTGTGTGTGTGTGTGTGTGTGTGTGTGTGTGTGTGTGAGAGAGAGAGTGTGAGTGAATGTGTGAAGGAGTGTGTGTGTGTGTTTGTCTGTTTGCCCATCTGTCTGTCTGTCTATGTTAGTCATAAGTTTATGACTGTCTGTGTATGTGTAAGTGTGATTCACAGGGCAATTTTGGTTTTTCTGATAAAAGCACCAACATATATATATACACATTCAAACACATGATGAAGATCTTAAAGTCCCAGAGACGGAACAAACAGAGCTTTCTGCCCCATATAGAAAGAACAGAAGAACAGAAGTGATTGAAAGAACAGAAGTGATTAGTGGAGTCACTAAAGTTCATCCACATTTAACTTGGGTGAAAATCTTTTTAGTCAATGGTAGGTAAGAAATGTAGATTATAGAGGCAAAATATAGATTATCAAATTAATAATCAGAATGAACTATGGGAGAGTCATTCATATGTAGAGTTCTAGCATTGCTAATAGAAGATTTACCACAACAGATCCAACAACAGGACACCTGCTCAAAGTAATGACATCTGCAGTAATAACGTTCTACTCACAGTAATAATGTCCTGCTCTCAGTAATAATATCCTGCTCAGAGTAATAAAGTCCTGCTCACAGTATAAATGTCCTACTCACAGTAATAACATATTAATCACAGTAATAATGTCCTGCTCAGTGTAGTAATGTCCTGCTCACAGTAATAGCATCCTGCTCACAGTAATAATGTCCTGCTAACAGTAATTACATCCTGTTTATGGTAATAACTTCCTTATATATATAATAACTTGCTCACAGTAATAATGTCCTGCTCAAAGTAATAATGTCCTGCTCACAGTAATAATGTCCTGCTCACAATGATAATGTTATGGTTGACTAGGCAGGCAGATGCAAGTGGAGGAGAACAATGTTTATTTTAGAAACTAAACAGACAACTGAGCAGGGGAATATAACCAGGCATGGAGAAACACACGCGACTATAGAACTAACAAAGAAAACCTTAACAAAGAATACAACGAGGACGAGAGACAAAACCAGCAACGAGGATACAGGGATAACAGGGAGAACTAGGAATTAACAGAAGGCACAAGCTAGGAAATCAGGAAAACAAAACACGTACCATAACGCGACATCACACAATGACAATGACCGACACGGAGACTCGAAATTACGGGGATAAAATTTGCTGACTAAAACAAGACACAGGTGGGACCAATAATGACAGAGGTAGGGACACAAGGTACAGGGGTGTGACAAACAGAAAGGAAACCAAGGAAACCAGGAAACAAGGCGGGACTAGAATCAGAATCAGAAAAAGTTTTATTGCCATTGTCAATGAACAGGGTTCGCAGACTAGGAATTTGCTTCAGCATGAAGGTGCAACATAAAAACAAGTAATAATAAGAGAATATAAATAGAATGAATAAAATGAATAAAAGATTAATAAAAATACAGAGGGCAATGTGCAACAACAGTACTATATAGGGCAGGGAAAACACTAACACGCAGACCAGGACAGCAGAATATGACAGCTGGTTGGGGGGCGGAGCTAGACTTGACAAATAATTATGCTGCAGTTTGCTGTTACTGACATGTTTTCACTCTTTTTAACCATGTTGTTGATGCAGCAGCCCCAGACAGATTCCACCATTGTCATTATTTATGCCATTTATTACTTTATAAACAGTGACTATTAAAGAAGTACTTGCTTATTTCTAATAATAAAACTTCATCACCCTCCCTCCCCTAACAGAAACGGGCAATGAGTTAATTGAAACATTCACACGGAGTTAGAAATTGTATTGATGTTGTGGCACCAAAGGTAACTAAAATAATTTATGGTAAAATTAAGATGCCCTGAAGAAACACTCCATCTGTTATAAAACTTAAGCAGGACTGCTTAAGGCTCTCCAACTGTGAGAATTCCCTAGTATTCTTAAAACTTCAACAGTTAAACCACTACTAAAAACCAGAAATCTTAATAATTATGGACCTATATCTGACCTTCCTTTTCTTGGCAACATCACTGAAAAGGTTGTGTCAACCCAGTTGAATGATTATTTTAAAGCAAACTGAAAAAATTACACTTTTCAAACTGGTGTCTGAGCCCTCCACACCATAGAAACAGACCTAGTTAAGGTAGTAAGGTAGACTTAATACCTATCTAAATAGGTGTGATTGTTATGTTGCATTAGGTACTTCTTCTTCCACACATCAAAAAATAACTTGTGGGGTCCCCCAAGGGTCAATTCTTGGGCTCTTACTGTTCAACCATTTGCTTCTGTTACCACATATCAAACATGGTATTAGTTATCATCAATATGCAGATGACATTTCTCACATCACGACTACATGTAGGACAGCATATTTTCACCTTCGAAATATCACTAAGGTCCGAGACATGCTCTCCTGCTGATAGTCAGAATCGGGTCCATGTATTTATCACATCAAAGTTAGATTATTGTAACGCTGTTTTATCTGCTCTCCTAAAGAGCTCTATTTCTCACCTACAGCGAGTTCAGAACGCTGCTGCAAGGGTCCTGACCCACAGGAGAAAGAGGGATCATATTACACTTGCACTTCACTTACTGCACTGGTTACCTGTCAGTTTTAGAATAGATTTTAAGGTTCTGGTGATGGTATATATAAATAATTAGTATTTATTTTAATAATTATTTACATATAAAATTCTGTAAAGCAGTTGCATGTATGAAAGGTGCTTTACAAATGATGATGATTATTATTATTATTATTATTATTATTACTACTACCAATACATCAGTGTATGTTTGTAAGAGATGTTTATCATAATGCTTTCAAAATTATTTATTTACTTACATATTCATTTTCTATATTTTACAGTCTGTGTAGTAAGAGTTTTTTTGTGTTGAAAACAGCAATTACACCAGCTTTTAGTTCTGATGCCAAATCACAACACTTTAGTGTATCTATGTTATACAATCCAACGATATACCGGAAAACCAATACGAGAAACGCTAATATAGTGTTATAGAAGGTGTCCCCAAATGGTAAAATTTGTTTCGAAAATCCTCTTCATTGGAAACTGAAAGGTGACAACCGAGGCTTCAAATAACTTGTTACCGGCGCGTGCTGCCAGGTTCAACTGATCACGGCGCTAGCGCCATCTGTGCGCGCGAGTGGCACGAGGGGGAGAGCGGTGAGAGCGAGCGAGAAGAAAAGGTAGAGAGAGAGTGAGAAGAGGGACGGACGACGAGTTTGGCTCTGCTAGTTTATTCCCCCACTTCGAAGAACGCGCGGTGCAGCACGCCATTTACCTTCGTGTCCTGTAGTCGGTCAGTTCAAACGGGATTTTGTTGTGTCACGGGTTCCTAAAACAAAGGCTCGCGCCGTGCACCATGCACAGCGTGCGTGTGTGCAGCTAAGGGCAGATCCTCATGGCCGAGCTGCAGGCATCAGGGACGGTAACGGGACCCTTTCACGAGCTGCCCTCCGACGCGGCTTCACCTTCTCAGGAAGCGGCGGAGATAACGGCGCTGAATAGGAGCGATGCGGCCGCCGCGCTGCATGGCGTGGGGAGGCGGACATACCTGGACGCACCGGGGGCCACCCATACCGGTAGTCACCCGCTGTACGGGGCAGAGGGGATGTATTCTAACGGCAGATACAAGGAGCTCGGTAGCCCTAGTGCTGGCAGCGGGAGTCGTGACAGTTCTGCGGAGAGGAGCCATTGCAGCGGGAATCCACCGTGCGGTATTATGAAGGTTAGTTAACGTTAGTTTATCAGCACTTTGTTTTCGTCTGTGTGGGATGGCGAAGGAAGCGCTTGACTTTGAGAACACTACACTTGAACTCGATAATGAACAGCTAGCTTAGCCAGCTCCCCGGTCCACAGCCACACCGTGCTTCATGTGTGCTGGTGAACCGGCCGCAGCACCCGCACCGCTACGCACTGTCGCTCGCGCAGGTTGGTCGGTGTCCCAATGCAGAGGACAAACCTGTCAGCACCGCTATAACCCAGTGCAAGTTCGGGCTGCGTTATCGACGTTTTAACTCTTTATCCGGCTCCAGCATGCGATGTAATGTTGGGCACAATGCAGAATGCAAGTGTTTATATAACTACATACACGTTGTATTAATAGCTTAGCTTTCTTGCAGGACCTAAGGCCCGCTTTCTGCAGTCAGTTTGTCCCAATCACGAAGCTCCTCATTTAGTAGACACACACACGGTCACACATTGGCTGGCCTAACCTTCATGGATATTAGCTGTTGTAGCATACTCGCGCATGCAAGCCATTGATTTAGATCAGTTCCACTCGCTCTTGACTTAGTGTGACGCAGAGCATTCGAGGTTCTCCTACTTGAGAAGAACTGTAGACACAGAGTAATCACTCAGTTTAGTTTAGAACACATATAAAGACGTCTGACATCAGGAATATACTAACTGCTTTCTCTCAGTTCTCCCCTGAGAGTCAGAATCCAGAGTCACCACTGACACTGAGAAAGCGAGAGATGTATGAAAGAAAATATCCAATCTGATGCAGGTTTTCATCTAGACACCCACACGTCTGATGGAGAGTCACATGACTGATGATTGTTTTGGATGAGAGCTGCTCTTGTGATAACATGGACTTAGGCTCCGCCCCCATGGTGCCTCTCCTCACCTCCTCTTCAGGTCCTAGGCTCCACCCCCATGGTGCCTCTCCTCCTCCTCATGCCCTAGGCTCCACCTCCACAGTGCCTCTCCTCCTCCTCATGCCCTAGGCTCCGCCCCCATGGTGCCTCTCCTCCTCATGCCCTAGGCTCCGCCCCCACAGTGCCTCTCCTCGTGCCCATTCTATTTGCTTAGCAACTGGCACAAAGCAGCATGTTGTTCCTTCCTTCACTGGCTTTGTTCAGTTCCGCTGGGGCTGTGTGGGTGTCTTGGCATCAGCGTGGAGGGAGGGGCTTCCAGGCACAGAGGGGGGAGGGGATGCCAGGGAGGAGGGTAGGGTGAGCAGGAGGCCCCAGGCAGAGATGCCTTCAAGGCCTGCCTCTCTGGACTGGGATGACATGCTCCTACTGCCACTGAACCTGCCATGCACTGAAATCTCCACATGAACAGAACTCTCCCTCCCCAGACCCCCTCCCTGTCTGGGCCAGTTAGACATGAGCAGCACTGCTCAGTACATGCGTCTGATGGAAGTATGTGGAGAATGTAGAGAAGACAGAAACCCCATCTGAACGGCTCAGAGCAAACCTTAACTGAGGTGCCCTGCTGAAATGTGTGTGTGAGTCTGTGTGTGTGTGTGTGTGTGTGTAAGTGTGCATGTATGTGTGTGTGTGAGTGAATGTGCATGTACTTGTGAGTGTGTCTGTGTGTGTGAGTGTGTGTGTGTGTGTGTGTGTGTGTCAAGAGTGTGGTTGAGTGTTTTTATCCCTCTACCATAGCTCATCTCCGGCATGTGAACTTGCTCAGGCAGGTCTTCCCTCACAATGCCTGAGGCTGCAGCTCCCAAAGCAGTCCCAAGATGGACTGGAGGCACAAACCTTAACCCTCCACCCTGAACCTTAACCCTTTACCTCAAATTTTAACCCTCCACCCCTAAATCTTAACCCTCTACCCCTTGTACCTTAACCCTCTACCCTGAACCTTAACCCTCTACCCCTTGTACCATAATCCTCTACCCCTTGTACCATAACCCTCTACTCTGAACCTTAACCCTCCACCCCTGAACCCCTGCTGAAGCAGCTCCTTTATCTCTTGAACTGCCCATCCGTCAGCATGGAGATCCAGTACAGAGATCCAGCGTAGAGTTCCAGCTAAGTAGAATCGTTTTCTGTGCTATTTATCTCTTATTGATCAGTTAATTGCAGACATGGTGGAATTAATGCACTGCATTCAGTGGAGGAGACTGGGTGTTTAAACAGCTTTGCTCATCAAACGGATGCATCTGGAACCAGTGAGGCATATCAGAATTGGGCTGTAGTTAATTGCCGATACTGATATTAGTGATTTAATTCTTAGCCCTGCTGCATCTGACCAGCTCATGAGAAAGGATGGGACTCCCCAGACTGTTCCTTATGACTGATGTTGCATTTGTGGAACTGTTAGTCCTAACAGACTGCCAACAATATCAGCTAACATGCTGCCAACAAGATCAGCTAACATGCTGCCAACAATATTCGCTAACACTGCCAACAAGATCATCTAACGCTGCCAAAAAGATCACCTAACTCACTGCCAACAAGATCACCTTTCACTTGAATGATCCAAAGTCACACAAAACACATACAGTACACAGAGTGCCCACTCAGTGTTGACTAAGTAAGATAGAAGTAATGTAGAAAGTAGGTAGTGACGACCACAGCAATGATAAAACTCTCCACCCCGTGACTATCAGATACTCTTGGGCATCTTCTGAGGTGTTGATGATGCAAGTCAGATTTCAGTAGGGCAGGAATGACCCTGGGGCAGCATGTATGAATCTCAGTCATTTGCACTTACATTTCTCAGAATAATGTGCCATGGAGATATGGCGATAGCACCCCTGGCCCAGATGTGCAAACTTTGGGTTGGTTCTTATTTCAAGGTGGCTGCCACAGGCTTTGGTGTCATCCCCACAATGACCCAATGACCCTGTGTGTATGTGTGTGTGTGTGTGGGTATGTGTGTGTGCGCAGACCAGCACCAACAGCTACCCCAGCACACCAGCATCAACACCTAGGACAGCTACCCCAGAACACCAACATCAACACCAGCACCTACCCCAACACCAGCACCTACCCCAGCACACCAGCATCAACACCTACCCCAACACCAACACCTACCTCAGCACACCTGCACCAAGTCAATGTCAAGTCAGCTTTATTTTTATAGCACATTTAAAAGACATCCAGTGTCGACCAAAGTGCTGAACAAGAATTAGAGTTGCATAAAGAGCAACATGTAAGCTTTAAATAGAAAATTTAAAACTAGGTATAAAAGGAAATGTAAAATACACATAAAACATAAACATAGTAAAAACACATATGACAAAGATTCAAACGTAAAATGCTCAAGATTCAAAAGCCTGTGAAAATAAAAAGGTTTTCAAATTGCATTAAAAAATATCCACAGTAGCTGATTCCTTTATAAAATTTGGAAGTGTGTTCCATAATTTGGGAGCTGCAACAGAAAATGCCCGGTCACCTTTAAATTTTAGCCGAGAGCGTGGAATGTCTACGCACCACTGGTTGGAGGAGCGTAGAGCACAAGGGGTTGAGCGAGTATGAATCAAATCAGCAATGTAGCTCGGAGCCAAGCCATGAAGGGCTTTGAAAACAAACAGTAAAACTTTGAATTCTATCCTGAATTTTACTGGGAGCCAATGCAGTGATGCCAGCACAGGAGTGATGCTTTGTCTTTTTCTGGTACCAGTCAGGAGACGTGCAGCTGCATTTTGGACCAGTTGGAGGCGTGATAGGCTCGACTGACAGATACCCAGGTACAATGAGTTACAGTAATCAACATGCGATGAGATAAAAGCATGGATGACTGTTTCTAGGTCCTTGAATGATAAAATTGTTTTAAGCTTAGCTATGTTTCTAAGCTGATTAAAACTGCCTCTGACAACAGTGCTGATTTGTTTCTGGAAATTCAGATTAGTGTCGAAAATGTAGCCAAGGTTTCTGACATGGTCTTGCACATTAGATCTTAAAGGCCCCAGGTCCCTGGCTATCACTTTAGCAGAATCGGGATTACCAATTATAATAATATCAGTTTTGCCTTTGTTTAGCCTCAGAAAGTTATTGGACATCCAGCACTCAACATCCCTCAAACAATCTAGCATGACACGTAAAGAACCACTGTCACCTAAATTAAGTGGAAGATATACCTGTGTGTCATCCGCATAGCAATGATATGAAATGTTATATTTTTCAAATATAGATCCAAGTGGGAGCATGTATAATGAGAAAAGGATAGGACCCAGAATAGATCCCTGAGGTACGCCATGGGCAACAGGTGCTGGAGACGAAAAGGATTGACCCAATCTGACTGAGAAAGATCTATTCTCCAAGTATGATGCGAACCATTTTAGGGCAACTCCATCAATGCCGACACTATGCTATGGTCAATGGTGTCGAAGGCTGCCCTTAGGTCTAAAAGAATTAAAACTGCACAGTTTCCAGAATCCACAGCTAAGAGCAGGTCATTTAGAACCTTGAGTAAAGCTGACTCTGTGCTATGGTGAGCTCTAAAACCTGACTGAAACCTATCCAGAATGTTGTATTGATTAAGATAAGAGTAAAGCTGATGAAAAACAAATTTCTCTAAAACTTTTGACAAAAAAGGAAGGTTAGAAATTGGTCTAAAATTTTCTAAAATTGCTGGATTTAAGCCAGGTTTTTTAAGAAGAGGCTGAATGATTGCATGTTTAAAAAAGGATGGAACAACGCCACTAGTCAGGCTGCTATTAATTATCGTGTGAAGACTAGGGCCAATGGCTGGCAGAACATCCTTAAGAAGCTGTGTGGGAAGCACATCCAGGCAGCAAGGGGTTGGCTTCATGTGCACCATTAGCTCCGTGAGATCCAACATTGACACGGGTTCAAACTGACTCAAACGAGCAGGAGGTGTGAGTGGAATGGAGGGGTCAGTGACTGAGGGAACTGTTTGTGAGCGTACATTGTTAATTTTAGAAATAAAAAAGTTCATAAAATTTTGGCATGTTTCAGCAGTGGCATCAATGGTGGTAGGGGTGGTGGAATGCAGCACTCTATTGTATTGAACAGGGCCTTCAGACTGTGAGAAAACCTAGCAATGATATCAGAGAAGTATCTCACTCTGGCTGCTTTGACACCATGTTGATAATCCTTTAAGCAATCTTAGCAATCTTTAAGAATTTCGTACGAAATTTGAAGATGATCTTTTTTCCATTTTCATTCTGCCTTCCTGCACTTCTGTCTAAGTGCACGAGTGTCATTGTTTAGCCATGGTTGTGACTTTGCTTTGACACGTCTAGATTTTAATGGAGCAATTTGATTGATAATACCAGTACTGATAGAATTTACTAGATCAGTCAGCTCATGTGTGCTTATACCTGAAGGAGGATTTTCAATGTAGCTGAGTTTGGGACAGGTGAGGTAAGCAGCTGAGAACTGACTGGCTGTAGCGGGTGAGATGGAGCGTGTGCAAAAAACAGGAAAAGTGCGCTTGGGATCAGGACATGGAAGAGACATGTCAAATAAAACAGGTTTGTGATCAGACAAACAGATATCCGAGTCTATCTCTACATTGGACACTGGGAAACCAAGAGATAACACTAGATCCAAAGTATGACCAAGCTCATGAGTGGGGCCAGAAACAGACTGAGTTAAACTAAATGAGTCAATGAGTTGAGAAAATTCTTTAGCCAGAGGTTTAGAAGGACAGCAAACATGGATGTTAAAATCACCAAGAATAAGAACTTTTTCTGAGCGAGACAAAGTGACCGATAGGAAATGAGAAAATTCTTGAATGAAGTCCTTGTTATGCTTAGGAGGCCTATACACTAGCACATATAACAGGACATGAAAGATCCAATTTAAACAGCTGTACCTCCAACACCTACTCCAGCACCACAGCGCCAACACCTACCCCACCTACCCTAAATTTGATCAACTCACAATCCACAGTGGCAGGTTAACAATGTGGACAGGAGAGGCAGAGAGCGTTCAATGTAGTAATACATCTGGACTGTCAGGGGCAGCAGTATGTCTGTGCCACAAATGTCATTAACAGTAGAAGAGGAGCCTGATTTGAATAAGATAAGATTTTTATTTGCCATTTGTGTAAAGACCACAGTCCAGACACATTGGAATTCTTGTGCAGAGCTCTCTCATCATCAACAGTTTAAAAAACAATAAAACAACATAACCACCATATAGATAAGCAAAAAGACAATCATACCAAAGGTTACAATACGAAAATACAATTGCTCCCTGACCAGCAGCGGAAAAAGAAAAAGGAAAATAAATATATCATAGTATATAAAAACAATAACATTTCATTACACAGTTGCCTGTCATCAGCATATACAATAAATTTAAATAGTAAACCTGATTTAGATTACGCATGCGTGTAATTGAACATAATTTCCAATGAGTCTTAAGACAGATGCTGCACGCTTATGGCTGCCAATCTTAGGCATGCGTGAGACATGTTGGTTATCCCAGACTGCTGGGATTTATTTAAACAAGTAGACGTCATGGTTAGCACAGATAATAACATTTACCACCCCAAGAAACAGTGAATATTTATGTCAACCGCAATTGTGCATTAGAAATATTGTAAATCTGAAGTAACAGATAGTTAACTAATGTAGTTTAAATACTAATGCCCCAAACAAACAAAATTCATGTGAATTCATGCTCTTTATTATCCATCCAAAGAGACTATGAATTTTGGTACATTGTTCAAGTCTGATACAGAAAACTAAAAACCAAAAAATGAATAACCAAGTGTAAGATTTTGAAATAAACAATTTCCATGTGATTCATGTGTCTTGATGTTGATTTTTTTAAAACCCAAGACAAAATTGTGATTACAAAAAAATGGTGGCTGGTAACAAATGGTGGCAGGTGGAAGAAAAATGTAATTTCTAACATTGGAAGCCACTGGGCTGCGTTACCGGTATACATAAAACCGACGATCAGAGTCTAATTGAAGTTTTATTTTGAAAGATATAAAAAAATTGTGAGATTCATCCATCAGTGCGTCTGGTGAGTTTATATTTGTTTTTAGGCCAGTCGTTTTATTTTGTTGCATTTACACTTTAAAGGCTGGTCCGTGAAAATATTGTCTGACATGTAAGTGGTCCGTGGTGCAAAAAAGGTTGGGGACCGCTGTGCTAGACCATTGCTAACATAATATCCAGCACTGTGTGCTATTAACATACTAAGCAGTGCTTTTTAAAACGCTATGCAACACTATGCGCTGTCTGTTGGATTGTTGCACACTCATTCAGGAACATCTAGTTCAGTGGTTTCTATAGTGGACAGTTGTGTACACACTGTGGAGACATCAAATGGAACCCATGAGACAGAGATATGTAGACAGAGCCAGAGACATACATGTTTTACTCCTTTATTTTGGTCATTTGTGTATTCTAATTTAATGCCCTAAATGTAAATGTGTTTGACTGAATCTAGAGAAGTGTGTTCTGGCGGTGTGTGATGTGGAGATATTTTTCAAGAAGAGCATGGGCCCACCTGAGAGGGTGTCTTGAGTTTATACGTTTAGCTGGACCTTTGCCAATTATCATTTGCAACTGTTCTGTTCAGGTCTATTGTGATTTGTAACTGTTCTGTTCAGGTCTATTGTGATTTGTAACTGTTCTGCTCAGGTCTATTGTGATTTCACTGTGGATAGGGGTTAATGATGTGTTAATGAGTGTTAATGGCTTATCTGTGAATGCTCTAAAGGAGAGTCAGGTCCAGACCTGTTATGGTGTAGTATTTCGTACTGCTGCCCAGAGCTGAGCTGCAGGTGAACTGTCTGAAGGAGCCGTCTGTGTACAGAGTCGGGTTTCCCCAGAGAGGTAGGAGGGTCTTTCCATGTGCGTTTTCAGACTTGTGCAATGTTCTCTTGGGGAGTAAGAAAGATAATTCACATTATTTCCTGTTATAAAGTGAACTTGAGTGCTGATGATGTCTGCCTGGTCTCCTGCTCTAGTGTTAAGGTCCCCACAGATGATGAGATGGCTTTGTGATTGGAAATGGTTAGTTTCATTTTTTAGATTTGGGATGATTTCTTCATAGAAATAAGGGAATTCTACAAAAGGGATATATATTGCACATAAGAATACAATTTGAGGTGCTAAGATCAACTGCTTACAAAATTGTAGCCACAAATTATTTTCAGTACAGTGGGTAAGGTCTGATTTAAACCATATGAGCACACCCCCTGAGTTCCAACCCTGAGTCACTCCTCAGCTTGAAGGAAGGAACACTAACTCTTTGTATCCTGGGTGACAACCAGTGGTAGGCTACAATGATGTAATTCTCTACAAACTGAAGTGTGCTGCTATCTATATTTTGAAATTAGAAAAGTGTAATTGCAAATAAAATAAAATAAATTAATAGTGTTTGTTAATGAGAAATTATGACAAATGCAGAATCTTCCCTTAAGTCCCAACAGACGAGTGCAGGTGTATCTGAGCGTATGTCTCTATGTTGTGCTGAAAGTCTGTGCCTGGAGCTGCTGGACCCTGGGACAGTAGTGCAGTGTGTTCCTGGGGTAGGCGTTGGTGCTGATGTGTTGGTGCTGGTGTGTTGGGGTAGGTGTTGGTGCTGGTGTGCTGGGGTAGGTGTTGGTGCTGGTGTGTTGGGGTAGGTGTTGGTGTTGGTGTGTTGGGGTAGGTGTTGGTGCTGGTGTGTTGGTGTGCTGGGGTAGGTGTTGGTGCTGGTGTGTTGGGGTAGGTGTTGGTGCTGGTGTGCTGGGGTTGCTGTTGATGCTGGTCTGCTGGGGTAGGTGTTGGTGCTGGTGTGTTGGGGTAGGTGGTGGTGCTGCTGTGTTGGGGTAGATGTTGGTGCTGGTGTGTTGGGGTAGGTGTTGGTGTGCTGGGGTTGCTGTTGATGCTGGTCTGCTGGGGTTGCTGTTGGTGCTGGTCTGCTGGGGTTGCTGTTGGTGCTGGTCTGCTGGGGTAGGTGTTGGGGCTGGTGTGTTGGGGTAGGTGTTGGTGCTGGTGTGTTGGGGTAGGTGTTGGTGCTGGTGTGTTGGGGTAGGTGGTGGTGCTGCTGTGATGGGGTAGATGTTGGTGCTGGTGTGTTGGGGTAGGTGTTGGTGTGCTGGGGTTGCTGTTGATGCTGGTCTGCTGGGGTAGGTGTTGGTGCTGGTGTGTTGGGGAAGATGTTGGTGCTGGTCTGCTGGGGTAGGTGTTGGGGCTGGTGTGTTGGGGTAGGTGTTTGTGCTGGGGTAGGTGTTTGTGCTGGGGTAGGTGTTGGGGCTGGTGTGTTGGGGTAGGTGTTGGTGCCGGTCTGCTGGGGTAGGTGTTGGTG